>NC_053026.1:394825946-395089560 GCF_003073215.2 Triticum urartu | reverse complement strand
TGCAACATGTTCACGATCAAGTTGCTTAAAATTCATAATATTGTTTCTAAGAGAGATGATCTTAGCAGGAGGAAAATACTTCGAGATAAAAGCATCTTTGCACTTGTTCCATGAATCGATACCATGTTTAGGCAAAGACAAAAACCAAGCTTTAGCATGATCTCTAAGCTAAAAAGGAAAGGGCTTCAATTTAACAATATCATTATCCACATCTTTCTTCTTTTGCATATCACACAAATCAACGAAGCTATTTAGATGGGTAGTGGCATCTTCACTAGGAAGGCCGGAAAACAGATCTTTCATGACAAGATTCAGCAAAGCAGTATTAATTTCACAAGATTTAGCATCGGTAAGAGGAGAAATCAGAGTGCTAATAAAATCATTATTGTTCGTATTGGTGAAGTCAAACAATTTAGTGTTATCTTGAGCCATTGTGACAAGCAAGCAAACTAACACGCAAGCAAACAAAAAGCAAGCGGGCAAAAAGAGGCAAATAGAGAAAGAGAGGGAGGATAGAGAGAGACGGCGAATAAACGGCAAGGGTGAAGTGGGGAGAGGAAAACGAGAGGCAAATGGCAAATAATGTAATGCAGGAGATAAGGGTATGTGATGGGTACTTGGTATATTGACTTTTGCGTAGACCTCCCCGGCAACGGCGCCAAAAATCCGTCTTGCTACGTCTTGAGCACTCCGTTGGTTTTCCTCGAAGAGGAAGGGATGATGCAGCAAAGTAGCATAAGTATTTCTCTTAGTTTTTGAGAACCAAGGTATCAATCCAGTAGGAGGCTACGCGCGAGTCCCTCGCACCTGCACAAAACAAATAAATCCTCGCAACCAACGCGATAAGGGGTTGTCAATCCCTACACGGCCACTTACGAGAGTGAGATCTGATAGATACGATAAGATAATATTTTTGGTATTTTTGTGATAAAGATGCAAAGTAAAATAAAAGCAAAGTAAAAAGCAAAGGAAATAACTAAGTATTGGGAGATTAATATGATGAAGATAGACCCGGGGGCCATAAGTTTCACTAGTGGCTTCTCTCGAGAGCATAAGTATTATACGGTGGGTGAACAAATTACTGTTGAGCAATTGACATAATTGAGCATAGTTATGACAATATCTTGGTATGATCATGTATATAGGCATCACGTCCGAGACAAGTAGACCGACTCCTGCCTGCATCTACTACTATTACTCCACTCATCGACCGCTATCCAGCATGCATCTAGAGTATTAAGTTAATGAAAACAGAGTAACGCCTTAAGCAATATGACATGATGTAGATGGATAAATTTATGCAATATGATGAAAACCCCATCTTGTTATCCTCGATGGCAACAATACAATACGTGCCTTGCTGCCCCTACTGTCACTAGGAAAGGACACCGCAAGATTGAACCCAAAGCTAAGCACTTCTCCCATTGCAAGAAAGATCAATCTAGTAGGCCAAACCAAACTGATAATTCGAAGAGACTTGCAAAGATAAGCAAACATACATAAAAGAATTCAGAGAAGATTCAAATATTGTTCATAGATAGACTTGATCATAAACCCACAATTCATCGATCTCAACAAACACACCGCAAAAAGAAGAATACATCGAATAGATCTCCACAAGAGAGGGGTAGAACATTGTATTGAGATCCAAAAAGAGAGAAGAAGCCATCTAGCTAATAACTATGGACCCGAAGGTCTGAGGTAAACTACTCACACTTCATCGGAGAGGCTATGGTGTTGATGTAGAAGCCCTCCGTGATCGATGCCCCCTCTGGTGGAGCTTTGGAACAGGCCCCAAGATGGGATCTCGTGGATACAGAAAGTTGCGGCGGTGGAATTAGGTTTTTGGCTCCGTATCTGATCGTTTGGGGGTACGTAGGTATATATAGAAGGAAGGAGTATGTCGGTGGAGCAACAGGGGGCCCACGAGGGTGGAGGGCGCGCCTGGGGGGAAGGCGCGCCCCTACCTCATGGCCTCCTCTTCTGTGTCTTGACGTAGGGTCCAAGTCTCCTGTGTCTTGTTCGTTGAGAAAATCACGTTCCCGAAGGTTTCATTCCGTTTGAACTTCGTTTGATATCCCTTTTCTTCGAAACCCTAAAACAGGCAAAAAAACAGCAATTCTGGGCTGGGCCTCCGGTTAATAGGTTGGTCCAGAAATAATATAAGTGGATAATAAAGCCCAGTAATGTCCAAAACAGTAGATAATATTGCATGGAGCAATCAAAAATTATAGATACGTTGGAGACGTATCATCACTCTCCTTGTCTCCTTCACCGTCCGAGTTCCAGTCGCCACTGTCGCCACCACTCACCTCTCCCTCTTGCTCTTCCTCTCCGTTGGGCAGCGAGTACAGTTCAGTGAAGGTCTGCAAAAGATAGAGTCGAGTGGATATCGTCAATCTCCATAGCTAACGCGTGTCAGAGCAAAATACACTCAGAAGGAAAGAATCAAACCATGTCTGGCTTAGTGGTGTTGTCGAGTGGAGGAACCCTTCTAGACCCCCTGGGGTTGTCCTTATTCCCAGTGATGCCTTGCAGCCACAGCTCCACCGTCTCTGCACTGACTGCTTCCGGATGGATCTGAGTGGTGTCCTCAACGCCCGAGTACAACCACATTGTGTGGTCGCGATATTGGAGCGGTTGAATGCATCGACTCGGGAAAGCTTCTAGCAAATCCATACCGGTCACGCCATCACGGACAAGTTGTACCACTCGCTCGACCAACATAGCAACCTCCTCTTTCTCCTTTGGAGTCACTCTCAACGAAGAAGGCTTCTCTACTCGGTCATTTGAATACGGAGGGAGGCCAGTCGAATGACCAGGAGTCGGTTCGTCCGTACAGTAGAACCAGGTCGACTGTCACCCCCTGACGGACTCAGGAAGAATCATGGCAGGTAAAGTGCTTTTGTTTCTCATTTGGATCCCTAAACCCCCACACATCTGAATCACATGTGTTCTCTCATCACTCGGATTGGCTTGCTTTACCGACTAGGAGTGGCAGTTGAAAATGTGTTTGAACAGACCCCAGTGTGGTCGACATCCTAGAAAATTCTCGCACATTGACACATAGGCTCCGAGGTATGTGATAGTGTTGGGGGAGAAGTGATGAAGTTTAGCCTCGAAGAAATTCAGAAACCCTCGGAAAAAAGGATGGGAAGGCAAAGAAAAACCGCGGTCGACGTGGGTGGAAAGCAGGACGCACCCACCCTCTTGTGGTTGCGGCTCAGTCTCATCCCCCGGACGCCGCCAAGACTCGTGGGCAATCAGTCCTCAGTCCACCAGATCTTCCATGTCCTCTTTCACGATGGTCGACTGGATCCAATCGCCTTGGATCCAGCCGCGCGGCAAAGCAGATCTTGATGACGATCCTCCCCGGCTCGTCTTCTTCCCCTTCACCTTTGCCGTCGCTTTCTTCGCACTATCCAGAGCGGCAGTCTTGTCCTTCCCCATTACGACGGAATGGGCTCGAGGTGGGCGACGGCGCCGAGAGTGAGGACGGGAGTAGTGGAGGAACAGAGGAGGAAGAAGGAGAAATTGAGGCGCACTATGCAAAATCCCCCAGCCCGATGTCTTATATGGAGTCATTTCCGAGTGACCGACGACTCGGCCCAGGTGATCCTGTCAAATCCCACAACTGGCGCTCGCTCGATATGTGGCAAAAAAAGGCGGCGAGGTGATCGAGGCGCCCCTACCTAATCCACCCCGATTACTGCGGCCTCCTTCGTCCCGCGCGCTTCCCAAAATTTCGAATCCCGCAAGATCCAGGAACTGCAAAGCAACCTGTCAGACTGCAGATTTCTTTCATATCAACACTCGAAGCTTACCAGCAAAAGTTCATTCGACAAACTAAGAATGGATCAATGGGACTGAAAAAGAAGTTGAAGCCATCATGTTGTTCATTGATCCTAACAAGACGCTTCCGAAGCGCAGAAATTGAGTCGGAAGTATTTTCAACTCCTTCTCCACTCGAACCCTGAACCATTCGGGGGCTAATGATGAAGCTATGTACCTACGGTAGGGTCACATGCCTGACCTAGACACCCTCCCCTAGGACATCACCCTAAAGTCAGAAGCACGCAAGGGATATCATCATCCACTCGACAGAAGCATTCCACTCGGAAGACTCAATGTCACTAGACCATAGCAATAATCACTCGACGGACAGAATATCGAAAGTCACTCTAAACAGCAACGGTCAGATGTTTACTTTGTAGACTTAATGGTCATTTATGTCACTTTATAAATAGCGTGACCAGAAACACCGCATCTTTATGTATCTTAAACCCTATGTAACTGAGGGCGGGAGGGGCCTGGCGAACTCTATATAAGCCACCCCCCTCCTCAGGGAAAAGGGTTCGCACCCCTTGTAACATCACACACATATAATCCAGTCGACCGCCTCCGGGCACCAAGACGTAGGGCTATTACTTCCACCGTGAAGGGCCTGAATTCGTAAATCTTGTGTGTACAACTTCACCATACACTACAAAAAAAGACACATCCGCGACATTTTGGGCCGAATGAAAAAAAATCCGGTCATACATATGACACTTTTATGACGATAATTGTGACAAAACACGGTATCATCATAGATGTGGTGGGCTCCTACTTCTATGACAAAAAATCATGACAGAAAATGGGCTCTTCGTCCTGGGCAGGCCGGAGACGCAGATGCATGACATTCTTTGGGCCGTCCATGACGGAAAGACCGTGGTAGAAGCGAGGGCGAGGAAAATTTCGGGGAGTTCCCGGTAAGGGTGGGAGGTCGGGGGCCAAGCGATGTGCATTTCTCTCATACACGTACGCGCGTGTGTGCGAGGCGTTGGCTCTAACTGAACCTGAGCGAGGCATTGGGCTCTAACTGAACCCGAGCGATTGCACTGCAGGCTACGCGTTACTGAACCCGAGCGATCGATCGATGGTTGTTAACTGAACCCGATCGAGCGATTCCTTCGCTACTGCTGCTAACTGAAGCCAATCGATGCTGCCTCTGGGATGAACAATGAGCGTTACGGGAGGTTTTGGATGAACTGTGAGCGGTTGCGTTGGCTCTGGATGAACAGGACCCCGTGGTGTGGAGGGCTGGATGAACAGTAGACGGTGGAGGGGTGTCCGTGGAGGGGTGGTTGAACAGGACCCCGTGGTGTGGAGGGCTGGATAAACAGTAGACGGTGGAGGGGTGGTTGAACAGTAGCCGGTGGAGTAGCGCGCGGTGGAGGCTGGATGAACAGGAGCCCGTGGAGGCTGGAGGAGGTCGACGGTGGAGATGAACAGTATCCCGTGGAGTCTCGTTTTGCGGTACGCCACACCCCTCCGGATGAACAGGACCCCCATTTCAACAGTAGGAGGTCCGTTTCGTCCGTTTTGCGGTACGCCACACCCCTCCCGATCAACAGGACCCCCGTTTCGACCGTAGGAGGTACGTTTCCTCCGTTTAGCGGTACGCCACACCCCTCCTGATCAACAGGACCCCCGTTTCGACCATAGGAGGTCTATTTCCTCCGTTCTGCGGTACGCCTGGCCTCATTTCCATTGCCTGTTCCGTCCAAGCCCTCCCGTTGAACACGGCCACGCATTTTGTTCCGACCCAGTTGGCTCCCACGCGTTCCGTTGCCTCCCGATGAACACGACGCATTCCGTTGCCTCCCGATGAACACGACGCATTCCGTTGCCTCCCCATGAACATGACGCATTCGTTGCCACCCCATGAACACGACGCATTCCGTTGCCTCCCCATGAACACGACGACGATGTTGTTTCTCCGTTCTGACCCAGCCATGTACATGAGCCCTGGCCGTACGTATGCGCGAGTAGGCGTTTGAGACCCTGCCCGTATGAACACATACATGATGTATTTTCTTTCTTGCACCCTGGCTTTTGTACGTACGTGTACATGCTACGTGCACGCCTCTACTACGACACGTGCGCGCCTCTACTACGACAAGTGCACGCCTCTACATCGACCAGTATTTACGTACACGTTCGCGACCAGAATGACAACGCTATGTACGCTTCGACCAGGTGGGTCCCGACTGTCACGCACTTCCTTGCCTGCGAAGATGTAGCTGGTGGGTCCTAGCCGTCAGGGGGGCGAATCATTTTGTTTTTTTTTGCCCAGACGCACTTCCTTGCGTGCGAAGGTGTACCTGCTGAGTCCCAGCAGTCAGGGGGGCGAATCTTTTTTTTTCCCGGACGCACTTCCTTGCGTGCGAAGGTGTAGCTGGTGGGTCCCAGCAGTCGAGGGGCGAATCGTTTTTTTTGGACGCACTTCCTTGCGTGCGAAGATGTAGCTGGTGGGTCCCAGTAGTCAGGGGGTGAATCGTTTTTTAACGCACTTCCTTGCGTGCAAAGATGTAGCTCGTGGGTCCCAGTAGTCAAGGGGCGAATCAATTTTTCACGAAATACGGTGGCCCGTCCGGTGGGTCCCTGTTGTCAGGTGGAGGAATAATTATTTTGCGCGTAATAAGGAGGCACTTCCTTGCGGCTGCTGTGGACCCAGCTGTCAGCCTCTCCATGTATAGTCCACGTCCGATGGAAGTCGTTCCTTGACCACGTTTACCACGCCGCGCCGAGAGCACCAGGCCTGTGGACAACAGCGAGGCCTAGGAAGGGGACGACGCGGAGCCGGGGAAGACACGATAGTGGATGCACATGCGGAGAGGAGTACGAGGGTTCACTGGTTCGGCTGCGCTGTCGTTGTCGCAGAATAACAGGGGGTGTGGGTGAGTGGAGGGATGGCCTGCCAGCGGTGGGAGTAGTAGGGGGCGGTGAGGCCTCCGCGGCAGCACAGCCGGCCACGGGAGGCAGGAGCAGGCGGCACGACCGGCGCTGCTTTGGGCGGCTGGAGCAAGAAGACCAGAGGTTGAAGAAGCAGGACGGCCATTGGATGGACATCGTACAGTCACTGCAGCTAGAATCGTTTATATTGACTATGTTGACAAAGCCCTTGGTACATCAACTTTGTAGGCCCACAGGTCAGCTTCCGAAATGGTGCGCCCCAGATGTCAGGGGGAGGAATCATTTTTTGGGCGGGTGAAGCTAGAATATCCGAGATTGAAGAAGAAGCACGGCATCTGTTGGACGGAAATCCAACGGCCACTGCTGCTAGAACCGTGTGTTGACTATAAATTGACAAAGCCTTGCATACACGTCAACTCTGTTTTTTTAGGGGACGCGTCAACTTAGTAAGGCCATAAGTGTGTGGCAGAGAACTTATAGCCCATTTGAGATTTGTAAGAATGTGTAGTCCATTTTTGAAGTCTAATGGAATTTACTACAACCCATTTACAGTTTGTTAATAGTACAGCCCATTTCAACCAACCGTTCAAAACAGAATTCAATAAAATTTCCCACATTTTGATGGGATCCGAAATATTTTTATCCCGAAACTTCTAGTCAGATTAAATACAATTTCAATATAAATTTATATTACGTAAAAATCCAACGAAACATTGCGCTCGCAACAATTAATGAAATTAAAATTTTCAATATCCAAAAATAATATTTTATAAAGTAATCACGTGTTTGGTGCATTTTTTTATAGTTACTGCCCAGTTTTTATAATTACATCCCATTTATTATTTCTTAAAGCCCATTTTCTTGTTAAGCCTAATGCATCCCTCCTAGGAAAGATTTGCAGCCTAGCGGGACGGAGAATAACAACTTGACCTTGCCTGGGTATTCCTAAGAAAAGTATAGCTGGGCTAGCTATTTTTAGCTTGACTACTACATTGGTTGACAATGGTGTGGGACCGTGATGTCAGGAAACCTGGAGGAAGCAAAATAAATTATAGTTATATATATATAAGGAGGCACTTGCGTACGTGAGGCTATGGACCTGGTGGGTCCCCATTGTCATCCTCTCCAAGTAAAGTCATCTCCTTGCCCGCGCGCGCTTTCCGCCCGAAACAGTCAGCACCGCCCGCCCCGCTTCCCGGTGCAGGCGATTGATCCGCCTTCAAACGACACAAGTGCCGTCCGTTCGTCCATCTGCCGCCCACGTTAATGATACGCGGTTGCCGAGGCGGCTACTCCGGCGCCACACGTCTGTCCCTTCGCCCGCCCACGGTTGCTATATAAACTGCTGTGCCGGCCATAGCCGCAGTCATCCGCATCCGTTCCCTTTCTCCTGTCCACACCACTACTGCCCACCATGGCTTCCTCGTGCTCCAGCGCTCTTCGGGACGGGCGGACGATAGACCACAAGGAGATGGCAGCCATTGCTGCCGCCCGGCTGGCCGGCAGGCAGCCGGAGGACGATGACGTCCCAATGGAGAACATGGTAGTCGACGATCCGGCGACAACCCCCTCCTCCGCGCCATCCTTGCTGGTGCATTGCACCATGACCATGGTGAGGCCCATTCCCAATATATGGATAGGGTGAGGGAGATGCGTGAGGAGTAGTTCCGGGAGGCGCAGGCCGATGCCGCCTACAACCACCATCTCCTCTAGGAGCACCTGCAGGCGGAGGAGCAGATCGCCGTGGAGCGGGCGGAGCAGGAGGCGCTGCTCGACTCATACCGCTCCGCCCGCAAGGGCCGCCTCGAGCGCTGGTGGTACCGCATGTGGGTGGCGGAGGCTGCGGCCGCGTACAAAGAGGCTAGAAAAGAGGGCGATGAAGCAGGCGAGGCGCTGTTTGGCGAGACTGAGGACGAGGCATAGGATAATGCCGGCTCCGACGAGTCCCCGCTCCGCTGGCGTCGACGAGGCCCTGCTCCGCCGAGGCCCCGCGGAGCCAACAACGAGGCAGAGGACACCGCGGGCTCCGCCGAGGCCCCGCCCTGCCAACAACGAGGCAGAGGACATCACCGGCTCAGCCGAGGCCCCACCCTGCCGGCAACGTGGGGTAGGATTTCCACCGCTCCGCTTAGGCGCTGCCGCCGGCAACGAGGCAGAGGACATTGCCGGCTCCACCGAGGCCCCACCCCGCTGCCAACGAGGCCGCGCCACTCAGAAAACGAGGAAGAGTAGAACACGGTAGGTCGCCGCCGCTCGGGTGCAAGTAAGGCCACCGCTCCTACCCTCCGGTTGAAGCCAAGCTAGGCGGGTTGACCATTGACGGTCGGTTAGCTTCTTGGCGGCGACGTGGAGTCGGAGAGCTGTGTTGGAGAAGAACGCTGCTTCTACTTAACTGCTAGTGCAGTTGGCTGACTAACACGTGGGCCCAACAGGCCACATGTCAGTTACGCAACAGCACCTGCAGTTAAGTCACTGAAGCTTCTGTTCGGCTCAGCAGGACACATGTGCGTAGCTTCGGTTAATTAATTATACCTCCAACGCACCCCTTTTTAGTTGAAGAATGTATGAAATGTAATGAAATCCGGCATGTTTATATGAAATCCGACTGTGTATGAATGAATTTATTTCGATTAGTTCGAATTCTTGTATCACTGGCATTGGATGAACATGCAAAACAATACGTACAAGCATTATTCCCAGGGTGATAACTTCGTTTGCAGTAGTTTCACATGTACTCCCCCTAGTCCTTTCTAGTCTGCATACAAGTTTTGTCTGCAGTCAAAGTATCTATACTTTGACCAATTTTATAGAAAAAAGTATGCACTTTCACAATGTGCAAAGTAAAAAGGAACAGAAGGAGTACAAAGAGTTTGAGCAGCTTTTTAGCGTTTCTGTACATTGCAATCAAACACACAGGCCTGGCAATTCATAGAGAACATTCAAAACAATCGATGATTATGCATCTCAGCGACTCACATGTTAGAGGCAATATTTACTTCACAACTAAAGAATAAAGAAAAAATTGATCGACGCTGCTGACAGCAAAGGGCGCCCCATTCAAAAATATCAAACGCATGTCTTGCTAAAATCAATGAGCAAAATTTGACAAGGTTGTCCCATTCCAAAATATAAAATGCCTATGATTGTGGAAAGGGCAGGGTTTGCCATCAGTTCGGACATTGACATGGCACCTCGTGCTAAATAAACCAGCTGTTCTTTTTGTGAAGTTCCACCAAAATCAACCAAATTCGCGCGTAGCTTGTATGATTTTGCCCTTATATGTTGCAAAGCCTTGAACTTATCGGCACCTCCTTTCTTGTGGTGGAAATGAATGATTCGATGTATTCATGAACATTTTGTGCAGTTCCCATTGAAATCAAGCTGAGCACCCCTGTTTGCACAAACACAAAAAAGTGATTAGTATAAAGCAAACTGTACTATGAATTGACAGTTTCAACAGGCACATACATGGTCCATGTAGAGCACACTTTTAGAAAAATGGAACTCACCAGAAAGAATCCTAGAACAACATTGTACTCGCGCATCATGGCAAAAAAAGGAGATTTGTCAGTCCTTCTGAGTTGAAGTTAGTTTGGTCTTGTGGGGAGTAATGTAACCATCCTTCAACTTCTCCTTCTGATGAGAAGATAGGCAGGGCTTCTTCATCCTAGCATAATCGGAACTAGTCACTTCACGTACTTGATGGGCCTCCAAGTGCAGAGGTTTGTAGGACAGTAGCAAATTTCCCTCAAGTGGATGACCTAAGGTTTATCAATCCGTAGGAGGCGTAGGATGAAGATGGTCTCTCTCAAGCAACCCTGCTACCAAATAACAAAGAGTCTCTTGTTTCCCCAGCACACCCAATACAATGGTAAATTGTATAGGTGCACTAGTTCGGCGAAGAGATGGTGATACAAGTGGTATATGGAAGGTAGATAAAGGTTTTTGTAATCTGAAAATATAAAAACACCAAGGTAACCAATGATAAAAGTTAGCGTAAACGGTATTGCAATGCGTTGAAACAAGGCCTAGGGTTCATACTTTCGCTAGTGTAAGTTCCCTCAACAATAATAACATAATTGGATCATATAACTATCCCTCAACATGCAACAAAGAGTCACTCCAAAGTCACTAATAGCGGAGAACGAACGAAGAGATTATGGTAGGGTACGAAACCACCTCAAAGTTATTCTTTCCAATCAATCCGTTGGGCTATTCCTATAAGTGTCACAAGCAGCCCTAGAGTTCGTACTAGAATAACACCTAAAGACACAAATCAACCAAAACCCTAATGTCACCTAGATACTCCAATGTCACCTCAAGTATCCATGGGTATGATTATACGATATGCATCACACAATCTCAGATTCATCTACTCAACCAACACATAGGACCTCAAAGAGTGCCCCAAAGTTTCTACTGGAGAACCACGACGAAAATGTGTGCCAACCCCTATGCATAGGTTCATGGGCGGAACCCGCAAGTTGATCACCAAAACATACATCAAGTGAATCACGTGGTATCCCATTGTCACCACAGATACGCACGGCAAGACATACATCAAGTGTTCTCAAATCTTTAAAGACTCAATCTGATAAGATAACTTCAAAGGGGAAAACTCAATTCATTACAAGAGAGTGGAGGGGGGAGAAAACATCATAGGATCCAAATAAAATAGCAAAGCTCGCGATACATCAAGATCGTATCACCTCAAGAACACGAGAGAGAGAGAGATCAAACACATAGCTACTGGTACATACCCTCAGCCCCGAGGCAGAACTACTCCCTCCTCATCATGGAGAGCACCGGGATGATGAAGATGGCCATCGGAGAGGGATTCCCCCTCCTGCAAGGTGTCGGAACGGGTCTAGATTGGCTTTCGATGGCTCAGAGGCTTCTGGCAGCGGAGCTCCCGATCTATGGTGCTCCCGGATGTTTTTAGGGTATATGGAGATATATAGGCGGAAGAAGTACGTCAGGGGGCCACGAGGGGCCCACGAGGGTGGAGGGCGCGCCCCCTACCTCGTGGCTCCCTCGTTTCTTTCTTGACGTGCACTCCAAGTCCATCAGGTTGCTTTCCTTCCAAAAATAAGTTCCGTGAAGTTTCAGGTCAATTGGACTCCGTTTGGTTTTCCTTTTCTGCGATATTCTAAACCAAGGAAAAACAGAAACTGGCACTGGGCTCTGGGTTAATAGGTTAGTCCCAAAAATAATATAAAAGTGCATAATAAAGCCCATAAACATCCAAAGTTGATAATATAATAGCATGGAACAATCAAAAATTATAGATACGTTGGAGACGTATCAGTACTCCATATTCTTCTTCAGAGGAAGATGATCCTGTTGTGCAAAGACAAGAGGACTACTAAATGTTAGCATCCCTGTTTGCTCAAAAAAAGGAAAGGAAATATTTAAAACAGCACAGATGAAGCAATTCTCAAGGACAATACCACTTTTTCATGACAGTATCTAAACAGTAGCACAACACCAATAGAGATGACAAAGCTCAATCATATGGATGAAATCAGTGGGCGAGTACCAACCTTTGTCAGGAGGCTTATTGTGTAGAGCATACAGATGAAGCACTTCTCCGGAACCATCTGTTTCTATCTACGATGGTGGCCATTCTTACTATATACTCCTCGATTAGTTTAATGTTTCCAACATCTTCTTGTGCAGTTCCACTAAAATATATGGTATCTTGAAAGAAGATCCCTGTTTGCACAAGTAGAGATAATTACATATTACATTAAGAGTGGCATCAAACCAGTGGCAAAACAATTGCTTGTTCCAGCCATAGCAATAAATTAAGATGCAAAACTATATCACTACTTGTGTCACCACAGTTCCAGTGCTTCATTACAGCACCGGGAGTTGATTTTTGTTTTTCTTCCACTTGTTCTTCCCCTTCATCACTTGGTTCAATAACAGACAAGCTTCGCCTTCAATGTAAGATTTGGCATGTCAATTAGGGAGCACACGTACATTACTAAACTTAATTTTCTGATGAAAGTGGAAAAATATAGGCCAGCAGTTGTGAAATATCTTTATCTTACCTCAATGGGATATTACGGTGCACATACAGATTGGAAGTCTTGTCTCCATTTGTGCAGTTCACTAAAATCAAGCAACATTATCGTACAAGTAGCACAACATATGAAAGCACACTACAGAATCATGTGAAAGAAGGCTAGTACTGACCTCTCATGATGCGGAATTCAAACAACTCACAAGAAGAAGATCTGAACCAAATTTGCCTTAACGGATAGGAAGTAAGATCTCCTCTTATGCAGTTCCACTAAGATCAAGCAATCAAGCAACTTTGTCGGTGTGACATTTTTGTTGAACTGCACAAAACACTCTTAAAACAAAAGTGTTTTGTGCAGTGCAAAAAAAGGTCACAATGGCAACGAGGTGAAGTAGATAACCCTGTTTACACAAAGGTGCAAAGGAAACAATAGTGGTCAATAATGGTGGATGACACAGAAGCCAACAAAAAGAAGCATCTACCTTATCTAAATGGGAAAGAAAGAAAGACAGTAGCATTTCTCAAATAGTGGCATTGATTAATATTAACAGAGATTATATTAACAATAAAATTCGTTAAACATGTAATTTGCTTTTAACTGTGGCATTGCATCAATTTTCCAGCGGCATTATTAGAGGGTGTTTGTATATAGGGACATTTTGGTGTAGGGACTAAAAAAACTCCGTGTCAGTCCCATCTAAACCAAACAGGAGGGACTTTTAGGGACTAAAAGTGGGCATTTGGGACTAAAGAAAGAACACCCCGAGGGAGTCTTTTTGGGACTTTTTCCAATAGTTGCCCCTGCCACGCAATGCACCTTGTCTTTATTAGTTCATTACTAGGGGTCACATGGTCTTTTAGCATGTCATTTAATAACCTCTAGTCCATGTTTAGTCCCTGGAACCAAGCAGGTAGGGACTAGGGAGTTTTTAACCAAACAGGGCCTTAGATTAACAACAGCTAATGAGTTGCACGGGACAGTGGACGCACCAGCACCATGTGCAACTACCGATGTACTGTGGTCATGCACAGTCTATTGCAACAAAGAACAAACAACCAAGGAGCATATTTGTGTTGGTCCCGGTTTTGTTATCTTTAGACACCTTTCTCTATGTGAGCGCAGCAAATCTAGTCCTGCTCAAACTCTACAGCCTTGTCCCTTCCTTTCCTTTTTGAACTAGTACTTTCGCCCCTTCCTTTCCTCTTTTAACCACGTCCTAGATTTATGCGATACAACTTTCCCCACTACTTTCCCCCATCCATTTCCTCTTTGAACCACGTCCTAGATTCATGCTATACAACTTTCCCCCTTCATTTCCTCTTTGAACCACGTCCTAGATTCATGCTATATACAACTTTTCCCACTACTTTCCCCCACTCCTTTCCTCTTTGAACCACGTCCTAGATTCATGGTATACATGCAGCTAGAGCAATGCATGTGGAGTAAGTAAATTATACCTTAAGGTTCTTGGGGCGTGGTTCGGTGGGCGATGGGACGGCGGAGAAGAAGAAGGGGTCGGAGGCCTTCCCGCGCCGCCGCTGGGTGGAAAGTGAACAGCTGCGTCGGTAGTCCCTCGCCGACGGTGACAGCGTTAAGCCTCCTTCCCTTCCCGGCGGACGGATCCTGCCGGCTCTTTGAGCAGCAGTGAGCGGAGAGAGAGGCCAACGAAGTCTTGTTTAGATCTGGAGAGGGCGAGAGAGTGTGAAGAGAGCAACTACAAGCGCCGAGGCTCCAGCGGGAGAGGGCGAGAGAGTGTGAAGAGAGCAACTACAAGCGTTGAGGCTCCAGCGTGTGTATATATACTGGAGAGAGAGTGAAGCATGCAAACCCTAGAAAACATTTTGACTAGTCAAAGAATCCTCCTGGCACAAATTATGCTCAAGTGTAGTTATCGAACCCGAAACCTCAAGTTTGATGAGCGAACAGGCTAACCAGCTACACAACCCTCCCGCTATGTTCAACGAGAGGGAAATAACCTTTTATACATTCCTGCATTCGTGTGACAAGCATGCCATGTTTTTTTGTGTGGGGGGGAGTCATTGGGATTTCAATCATAATTGTGTCATGTGGCTTTGGTGGTAAGACTATCCACAGTGGTGCAGAAATAATGCAGCCTTAGTCACCTTACCTCTCTCCACATAGTACGTTGGGTCCCACCAGTCAGAGGGTGAAACAAACAAATTAATAAGAAAAACTAAAAGTGCCATCAGTGTTTCTTACCTCACACATCTCGCTACTACTCGGGAACACTGTCCAATTGATCCCTCTGTTCGCTCACATACTATTTTGAGTGAATCCTTATTATAACATGCACACAAATTTTGGGCACTTGTATTCGACTTAAGTCAGTGTGCCACCGTATCTCGTATACTTACTACTCCCTACGTCTAGGTGTAATAAGTCACGTTAGAAGGTGCAACAAGACCAAGGTGCGTGCGTGTGTGTGTGTGTGTGTTTGTGTTTAACAGCATGTGTGTGTCAGAGAGAGTGATAGATTGACCTACTCATACAGAGAGATGTTGTGTAGTGTACGATTTTGGCCGCGAGAGTCGGTGCATCCTCTCGTTTCCGGGCATGTCCGGTAGGGACATGCGGACAGCTGCCACGCCCGCTCCTGACCAGCCTGGCCCACATAAGCCCCTCCATCGCCCGCGCGCGCTTCCCGCCCGAAACGGTCAGCGCCGCTCCAAAGAATCGGTGCCGCATTCATGCCCGGGCAGAGCAGACGTGACCTCTCACTGGCGCAAGAGTGATGGTTGTTTCGTCCGTCCAACTTACTGCTGGGTCTATGTGATTTGATGGCTCATTGGTCTTTATTACTGAGGTGGTAGGACTGCTGGATGTCCCACGCTTTTGGCGAAAGGAGGTACTACTACTAGATTGCAATTTTCTCCGTTCTTACAGCGGAGGCGTGCAAGAGCAGTGAAAACACGCGGGGTTAGTGATTACATGGCCCACCTCACACTATCACCGTGCGACACCTAACTCTTTACATAGTACTCCCTCCGTTCCTAAATATTACTAGATGAGTCCCCGCGCGTTGCCGCGGAACAGCGGTATATCTCTCTGCGCAAAATTATCGATTTCATAGAACTAAAAAAACTCTATAACCACATGACAAATGTGGTAGCCAAACTAAATAAACTCCCATCATCATTTAGATCATCTCGCGTAAGGAAAAAAGATCAGCCAACTCCTACTGCATAATGGGATTATATTTTTCTTTTTGACATGTTAATGGGACTTAAAAGCTCACGTACATGCATGCTACCGGTGCATGCTTGCATGCAGATATGTTGATGTGATTTAAAACCCACTCACATGCATGTGCCACGGTATTTCTGCATGCTTGCATGTGGCTTAGTGCGGAGCCTCTCAACGTCTAGATCAGACGGCTATTATGGACTGATTTACTTCATCTAACGGCTACATCAATTTTGATGATGTGGATCAAGGAGAGGATAGAGAATTCCTAGTAGAGGGGGCTACCTATTACTAGTAGATAAGTCTTTGTAGAGATTCCACTACATACGGAACAAAATGAATGAATCTACACTTAAAATGCATCTATATACATCCGCATGTGGTTCATGGTGAAATCTCTACAAAGACTTATATTTAGGAACGGAGGAAGTACTAGTATAGTAAGTACTGTAATTTATCAGCGAGATAAATTTGTACAATGCTATGAAGCTTCCAGCTTCTGTTACATGTATCTTGCGTCCAAGGTTGCCCGTTGCAACATTTCATCAAATACAAAGGAGACTAACATGCATGCTATTGCATCTCAATGATTGACAAATGATAGCAAATATGTACTCCCTCCATTCCAAAATAAGTGTCTCAACTTTGTGCAAACTTTAGTTCAAAGTTGTACTACTACTAAAGTTGACACTTATTTTGGAACAGAGGTAGCTAAATAAAAAAATGATCCATGCAGTCCCTAGCCCTTGAACCATGAACCCTGACCAGGCTTCAATTTGCTGGCAACGTTCGAGCTTCCTAATAAATGAAGTTTGCAACCTGTCGGTGTCAAAACCGGCGGCTCTCGGGTAGGGGGTCCCGAACTGTGCGTCTAGGCCGGATGGTAACAGGAGGCAAGGGACACGAAGTTTTACCTAGGTTCGGGCCCTCTCGATGGAGGTAAAACCCTACGTCCTGCTTGATTAATATTGATGATATGGGTAGTACAAGAGTAGATCTACCACGAGATCGGAGAGGCTAAACCCTAGAAGCTAGCCTATGGTATGATTGTTGTTCTGTATCTTGTCCTACGAACTAAAACCCTCCGGTTTATATAGACACCGGATAGGGTTAGGGTTACATACAGTCGGTTACAATGGTAGGAGATCTGTATATCCGTATCGCCAAGCTTCCCTTCCACGCCAAGGAAAGTCCCTTTCGGACATGGGACGAAGTCTTTAATCTTGTATCTTCATAGTCCAGGAGTCTGGCTGAAGGTATAGTCCGGCCATCCGGACACCCCCTAATCTAGGACTCCCTCAGTAGCCCCCGAACCAGGCTTCAATGACGATGAGTCCAGCGCGCAGATTGTCTTCGGCATTGCAAGGCGGGTTCTCCTCCAAATTCTGTGTACCTGTTGAATAAAGTCCAGTTTCTTGTAAATGTTGCGCTCCTTGGCTTCTACGCCCAATAATGGCCGTCTCCCACGTGTCAAACGAATATGAAAAGTCTGAGTGTTTTTTCATTCACACCCCTAGCCGCGTAAATGAGCCGCCCATTTAAGGGGACGAGGATTTAGATCCAAACCACATCTTCCCCCCTTCACGAGTGTTCATCAGAGCGCATCCGACAAAGGTCCATTCCATCATGGCCAGCCATCGCAACTCCTCCTTTCGCCCTTCCAGCTCTCAGCCTGGATATTGGGAGAGATGTTCCGTCCCGCATAGCGAGCTAGTGACGCTCCAAACCAAAGGATTTCTCCCCCCGGCCTATATGATCCCGGTTTGAGCCGGTCTTGCCATCTACAACGGCGGAAAGCAAGCGGAGAGTGCCCCCAGTCCCTCCAAAGGAGAGCGGGTATGCCTTGTCCCTTATTTAATAAGAGGTCTCGGATTTCCAATCCATCCATTTCTCCGGGGGCTGTTGGAGTTCTACGCCCTCCAGCTACATAATCTCACGCCTGCCTCCGTATTGCATATCGCGGGCTTCGTAGCCCTTTGCGAGCTGTTTTTGGGTGTTGAGGCTCATTTCGGACTATGGAAAAGGTTATTCTACCTTGTGCCCTATTCTAAAGAGGGGTCAATGTATCAAGTGGGCGGAGCCGAAGTGTGGCGCATCACCGGGACCGTATATCTGTCCGGAACCCCAAAGAAGGCGTCCAAAGACTGGCCCTCGAAATGGTTTTATATAGAGGACGTCCCGCTGCCGGATCCTGTCCGGATCGGCCTCCCTGAATTTGACAGCGCCTAAGCTGGCGTCCATGGAGCCCTCAGAGGGAAAGTGATAGGGACATCATTTACCTGATGGGCCGAATAAGATTGTTAGCCCATTCCGGACTGACCATGATCGGGGTTATGGCCGAATGCATCATGCGGGGGGTGCAGCCGCTTCAGTATAGAAGCCACCCTATGTGGGACTTCAACGGGGAGGACGACGCCACCCGCTACGGCCGTAAGGGGCCGGATTCAGCTACTGCTCTACTAAAGATCTTGTTCACTTTGTATAAGGGAGAAGAGGAGGAATTTCTCCGCGTCAACCCACAGGATGGATTCTCTATGCACAATCCCCCAAGCTGGGTAAGCGGTCATATTTACTTGCCCATCCGTTTTGTATTCCCATTGTTAAATATTCAGTGTAACAACTTCAAAGCAGGAACTGCGCCGGGCTGTTAAGGAAATAAACAGCCCTCCTCCACAACCTGAGGACCCAGTAAGGTCCCTCGACCCGGCCTCTCAAGAGGATCCGGACATATCTGTGGAGCTAATTGATGGAGTGTTCCATCAATTGAGCAAGGACGACGCCTTGGTGGCCATTACGGCCGATTACCCAGGGCTAATCCCGGCCTCCCAGGTAACTAAGATCGAAGTCCCAGTACTCCGAATAGATGTCCGCCCTCTCGTGTTTTCAGTTTCCTGATTACAACCGAGCTTTGTAGGGGAGGTTTTTGAGACGGGAGGCCGAACCTGCGGCGGCAAGCCAACGAGGGGCCGCAGGGCCCCGTGGGCAGAAAAGAGGTGCAGTCCGGACCGAGGCGTCAGCGCAAAGGTATGGCGCGCCCCCTTATCCCAGGTGTTACACCTGCGAGGCATATTAACACTCGTGCTCTCTTCAGGACAAAGAGACCTCGCCGGACTATACCCGGAGAGGCTGCCAACCGCGCTTCCACCAGCCAGGCTCCAAAGCCTGGTCTGGAGGCGGAGGCGAACACAAGGCGTGCACCAGACGCTCCTCCGATGGAGGATGTGGACAGGTTGTCTGCCACCAACTCTGAGGTGGAGAGTGCCATGAACCACATGCGTCGCCGGACAATTCTTTGCGACGCTTGTTTCTCCCAAGAGGCATTAGATGCCTTTAATTTGGGAGATGCGTACCTCTATGCTGCTCAAAATGGTCTAGCCAGAGCCACGGAGCAATATGTAAAAGACATACGGGTAAGAAAATTTTGGTAATTATATATATATACCAGTAGCCCCCGAGACTTGAAACAGTTAGAATAACTGATTTAAGGATCATTTGTTATGCAGGTTCTTACAGAGAAGAATTCCCTACTGTCCAAGGAGCTGGAAGAGTGCAAAGCCCAACTTGAGGCCGCACTAGCCACGAGAGGGGAGCCCAAGGAGACCCCCTCTGGTAATATACACTTCGAAAGATAAGTATTTTGCGAAGCACGACATGGGTGCGAATCTGACAAATTAAATTGCAGATGGCGCCGGATTGAATCCGGAAAGGCAGCACCTCCTACGCCAGCTAAAGGTTGGTGAGAAGGTGCTGACAAAGGTGAGGTGGGAGAAGAACGATCTCCAAGATGCCAACACCAAGCTGGGCATCGAGCTGAAAGATGTTTGTGCCCAGCTGTCAGACTCCGTTAAGGAGAATCAGCGGCTTCGGCGCGACATTTTTAGTAAGTGCTTAAACGAACCTTTGAAAGAAAGTTCGGCGGGGAAGTCGACTAACAGAGCAATGTCTGTTGGTGTGCTAACAAGTCGTCCTGTAGAGGAGATGCCCGGTTCTACGGGTGACCTTCTTCCCGAGCTCTCGCAACTGCTCGATCGAGTTCGGCAGGCGATGCAAGGCGTCGTCCAGGCCCTGTGGCCATCCATCTCCATGCCCGAAGGTCTTGGAGAGCTTGCGGAGAAGCTAAGGGGAGCACGGTAGCACTTCTGATTGTGGAAGATATCGTCATGCCGTCAAGGCGCTAGGGAGGCCTGGGCCATGGTGAAGATGCGGTACACAAAGGCTGACCCCAACCACATGGCCGAGGTCGGTCCTGTGGGGCCCGATGGGAAGGAGATCCCTGTAAGCTTAGTGTACGGCCAAGTAGAATTGGCCGCAAAGTATTCCCAGCAGGACTGTAAATTAGACAGCCTCTTAGATGGTATTGAAGAAGAATACAATAAGTCAAAATGACTATGTAACGTAATTGACATTTATAATGCCTTCTAGCTGGATTGTAGATCGTTTGTCATGGCCAACCTTTTCGCTTCAGCCTCGGGACCTGACGGTCCGGAGTGTGTCTGAATTCCCATGCGGTTATATAAGAACCGGGGAATGCATGGAAACCAGGCATAGGGGTCATTAGTGCGTGAACAGACAAGTGCCCGACTAGTTATGTTATATTACATGGTTAGTAAGGAACATCTTCCAGGGAGAATAGTTCCGTTAGGGGTTCCTTTCCCTGGGAGGCATGCCCTAAAGTGCATGTCCATGCTGCGAAAAGAAACGCAGGAAAAACATCTGGGGGCATATAGATAAATAAAATAAAAAAAGATCATCTTTAGTTCACCGACCGAATATTCCCTTAAGAACGCTAGCTTTCGGCTTCACCCAGTCTGAGGTACACGTCCGGCTGACCCGGAAGTAATAATCGCAGAGGTGCTCCCTTTACCACCTAGCCGAACAATCGGGAACGTAGGGGTAAGCACAGGAGCCAGGCAACCCAGCTCGGCCCAAACTTAAGTCATATCGATGCATATAATGGTGAATAAAAGGTACATGCGGAAGTGTGACACATGTGTTGGGCACGAAGCCCGTATAAATAAGCTTCTGTTTAAAGAAGCCCCCAGGTTTAATGAGCGCGGATAGCGCGTCACTTTATGAGCCTTTAAAGGCTATAAGAGAGAGAGAGAGAGAAGAAGAGGAATGTAAGACAGAAAGTATATATAAAAAATGGACAGAGGAAGGAGACAAACACAGAGTCCGGCGCTAGGCATAGAATCTTCGGAGACAGGCTGCGTTCCATGGGTTCGGCTCGAGTCAGTTATCCGATGCATCTCGCAGGCGGTACGCTCCACCAGTCAGGACTTGGTCGATTATGAAGGGACCTTCCCACTTGGGCTTGAGTTTGTTCTTTTTCTTGTCCGGCAGGCATAGAACTAATTCGCCAATGTTGTAATTTTTGGCCCGTACTTCTCTGCTTTCGTATCTTCGAGCCTGCTGCTGATAGAATGCGGAACGGGCTTTTGCCACGTCGCGCTCCTCCTCCAATGCGTCCAAATTGTCCTGCCGATTGAGCTCGGCTTCTCTTTCTTCATACATGCGCACTCGAGGTGAGTCATGAATTATGTCGCAAGGCAAAACTGCCTCTGCGCCGTACACCATAAAGAATGGTGTGTATCCGGCGGTGCGATTCGGCGTGGTCCGTAGCCCCCCGAGTACGGAGTCGAGCTCCTCTACCCAGTGCGTGTTAGATTCCTTGAGGGACCACACTAATCTGGGTTTGATGCCGCTCATGATAAGACCATTTGCACGTTCGACCTGGCCGTTAGTTTGTGGGTGATAGACGGAAGCATAATCGAGCTTGATGCCCATGTTTTTGCACCAGAGTTTTACCTCGTCGGCTGTGAAGTTCGTGCCGTTATCAGTGATGATGCTGTGGGGGACGCCGTAACGGTGTACAACCCCGGATATAAAGTCTATCACCGGTCCAGATTCGGCCGTCTTAACAGGCTTGGCTTCTATCCATTTGGTGAACTTATCCACCATGACCAATAAGTATTTTTTCTTGTGGGTTCCGCCTTTGAGGGATCCAACCATGTCAAGCCCCCAGACCGCGAAGGGCCAAGTAATGAGGATAGTTTGGAGGGCGGTGGGTGGCATACGGCTTTGGTTTGCAAAGAGCTGGCAACCGGTGCATCGCTGGACTAAGTCTTGAGCGTCTGCCCGGGCCGTCGGCCAATAAAAGCCTGTACGGAAGGCCTTGCTTATAAGGGACCGAGCTGCGGTGTGATGACCGCCGAGTCCGACATGAATTTCAGCCAGGAGGTTCCGCCCTTCCTCTTTGGAGATGCACCTTTGAAGGACTCCGGTAGTGCTTTTCTTATAAAGCTCTCCCTCGTGGACTTTGTAGGCTTTGGATCGCCGCACTATGCAGCGTGCCTCATTTTGGTCCTCGGGGAGTTCCTGCCTAATAAGGTAGGCGAGGAATGGTTCTGTACACAGGGCGATGACGGCCATTATTACGTGGGCTGAAGGTGTTATTTCCTTGGTGGAGCCGCCGATTGTGTCAGAATGTTCGGTGTCGGGCAGTGCGGTTGGGTCCGGGCTGTTATTGTGCGGCTCCCCTTCCCATACTATGGATGGCTTGAACAACCTTTCCAAGAAGATGTTGGGGGGGGACTACATCGAGTTTTGCGCCGATGCGTGCCAGGACATCTGCCGCCTGATTATTTTCCCGGGCTATATGGTCAAATTCAAGCCCTTCGAACCGAGCTGACATTTTTAGGACGGCGTTGTGGTAAGCTGCCATCTTTGGATCCTTGGCGTCAAAGTCTCCATTTATTTGGGATATTGCGAGGTTCGAGTCTCCGCGCACCTCTAGGCGTTGAATGCCCATGGATACTGCCATCCGGAGACCATGTAAAAGGGCCTCATATTCGACTGCATTGTTGGAGTCTGTGTACATAATCCGGAGTACGTATTGAACTGTGTCTCCTGTGGGGGACGTCAAAACGACGCCAGCCCCCAGTCTGGCCAACATCTTGGAGCCGTCGAAATGCATGATCCAATTTGAATATGTGTCGTACTCTTTAGGGAGTTCGGCCTCCGTCCATTCTGCGACGAAGTCGGCCAAGACTTGCGACTTGATGGCTCGCCGTGGCTTATAAGTTATGTCCAACAGGAGGAGCTCAATGGCCCATTTTGCAATCCGGCCCGTTGCGTCACGGTTGTTTATAATATCATTAAGTGGTACTTCCGAGGCTACTATGATTGAACACTTTTGAAAGTAATGTCGTAGCTTCCGGGATGCCATGAATACCGCGTGTGCAATCTTTTGATAATGCGGGTACCGTGTTTTGCACGGAGTGAGGACAGTGGACACATAATAGACCGGCTTTTGAAGGGGGAATTTGTGTCTGTCCGTTTCTCGTTCGACGACGAGCACTGCGCTTACCACCTGATGTGTTGATGCAATGTACAATAGCATTGGTTCGCCAATGTTTGGCACGGCCAGGACTGGGTTTGTTGCCAATATGGCTTTTATTTCGTCGAGTCCGGCCGTGGCTGCATCCGTCCATTCAAAGTGTTCGGTGCGCCGAAGTAGGCGGTAGAGGGGTAGGGCCTTTTCTCCCAAGCGGGATATAAAGCGGCTTAGAGCCGCCACGCATCCAGTTAACTTTTGTATTTGTTTGAGGTCCTTTGGGATATCCAATTGTGAAAGAGCTCGGATCTTGGCTGGATTTGCTTCAATTCCCCTACCGGATACAATGAAGCCCAAGAGCTTTCCGGCTGGGATGCCGAAAATGCATTTTTCCGGGTTGAGCTTGATGTCGTATGTTCGAAGGTTATCGAATGTGAGCCTCATGTCGTCTACTAGAGATTCGACATGTCTTGTTTTGATGACCACATCATCTACGTATGCCTCCACTGTTTTGCCGATCTGGTTTGCCAGACATGTCTGAGTCATGCGCTGATATGTTGCGCCGGCGGTTTTGAGCCCGAAGGGCATTGTGTTGAAGCAGAATGGGCCGTATGATGTGACAAATGCCGTTGCGGCTTGGTCTGATTCTACCATCTTGATTTGATGGTAGCCGCAACATGCGTCGAGGAAACACAACGAATCGTGTCATGCGGTAGCGTCGATAATTTGATCGATGTGGGGGAGGGGGAAGGGATCCTTTGGGCAAGCCTTGTTAAGGTCTTTAAAATCAACGCACAGGCGCCAGGATTTGTCCTTGTTTGGTACCATCACCAGGTTTGCGAGCCAGTCCGGATGTTTTATATCTCTGATGAATCCGGCCTCCAATAGCTGTGCTAGCTCCTCTCCCATGGCTTGTCTCTTAGGTTCCGAAGAGCCCGTTTGACAGGTTTGAATCCTGTTTGGATATTTAGCTATGCTCGGCCAGCCTGCGTGGGATTCCTGGCATGTATGAAGGGTGCCAGGCGAAAATGTCCCCGTTCTCTTGTAGGAACTCTCGCAGTGCGGCGTCTACATCAGGGTTTAACTGTGCCCTAATGGAAGCTGTTTTATTGGGGTCCATTGGATGGACTTGGAATTTGACTATTTTGTCCGCCGGTTTAAAGGAGGTGGACTTGGATCTTTTGTCGAGTACCACATCGTCCCTATTCATCGTAGAGCACAGCGTACTCAGTTCCTCAGTCGCTAGGGCTTCAGATAGTGCCTCGAGGGCCAGTGCGGCTATCTTGTTTTCAGCGCGGAGTGCTATGTCCGGATCACTAGCGAGGGTGATGATCCCGTTAGGCCCGGGCATCTTGAGCTTCATGTACCCGTAATGGGGTATTGCTTGGAAGATTGTAAACGCTTCCCGCCCTGGCAGAGCGTGATAACCGCTGCTAAACGGAGCCACATGGAACATGACCTCTTCGGACATGTAATTATCCGGCGTGTCGAACACCACATCTAGTGTGATTTTTCCTGTGCAGCGCGCTTCCCGACTGGGGATTATTCCTCTAAAGGTTGTGCTGATTCGCTCAATGCGGTTCCAGTCTATTTCCATTTTTTGAAGGGTTTCCTCATAAATGAGGTTCAATCCGCTGCCGCCGTCCATGAGTACCTTGGTAAGACGAAAGTCGTCCACTATTGGACTGAGGACCAATGCGGCTGGTGCTCGGGCTGTTCGGAATTTAGGTTCATCACTGGCGTTAAAGGTAATAGCCGTGTCACTCCATGGGTTTATTGTTGCTACTTGGTAGACTTCGGCAAGGCTGCGGAGTGTCCTTTTTCGCGTATTATTTGATGCGAAAGTCTCGAAGACAGTTAATACCGTATTGGTGTCTCTGGGGTGGCTTTCTGTGGCCTCTGGAATTAGGAGATTTTCGCCAATTTTGGCCACCTGCCGGAGTATCCAACATGCTCTAGGGCTGTGAGTTGGTGTGGTGTCCTCTGTACTGTGAATTTTACAGGGTCCATTAAGCCATCCTTCTAGTATGGTTCCATGCCCTGTAGAGGGTTTTTGCTTTTTGGTGTTTGACCCGGGTGTCTGGCGATAATGCACCCTTTTATTTCGGACTGGGTTTGTATTCAGGGCCGGATCGTCCCAAAATTTAATTTCGGTTTTCCAGGCGCTTTCCATCGCACAGTACTTTCGTACAATGGACGCCAAGTCAGCGAAGCGTGTAATATCACGGCGACTTATGGTGTTGAGGATTCCCTTGTCCGTGCAATTATTGCAGAAAATTGAGATTGCGTCTTCCACGCGGCAGTCCCTTGTCCTATTCTTAACCAGGAGGAATCTGGCCCAGTAATGATGTACTGTTTCATCGGGCTCTTGCCTGATTTGGGATAGATCGCTTATCTTCGGGTGGGTGGGTGGAATTAAATCCGAAGCCTCACCCAATCTGAGGCTCAGAGGCCGAGGAATTTCCGAACTCGAAATTTGGATTCCTGGATGTTGTCCAATGAATCCAGCCCGTCGCGTGACTCTAAGTTCAGGTTTTGAGTGATATCCTCCCCTCCGCGGGTATCCGGCTTGGAGGGATCAGGAATCCGGACGTAGCGAGTCCTTAAGATAGATGAAGGGTCGCCGCATTGTCCCTCTACCACGGCAACATGATGGGTGACTTGGGGAGAGTTAATCTCTCTCAGATCGGGTTTAGGCCAAATCTGGTCGTAATCCGTAGCGACTCCCAGGGCGGCGATGTGATCCAAGAGCTCGTTTATAGAGGCGAGCTCCATTGGATCTAACTGCTCGGCGAGTTCCGAGCTGACATGAAGATTGTTTTCGATGGCTCAAGAGGTCATCGTCGGTGTAGAAGCCGAATAGGCGATCATAAGAAAACCACCTAGCCGGAGGGTTTGGCCGACAGCCAAAGCTCCCTTAGCAACGGTGCCGTCTTCAAAGACGGGGCGAGGCATCCTTCCTGATGGCGACGACATAGAGGAACTCTCAATGAAAGCACCAATGTCGGTGTCAAAACCGGCGGATCTCGGGTAGGGGGTCCCGAACTGTGCGTCTAGGCCGGATGGTAACAGGAGGCAAGGGACACGAAGTTTTACCCAGGTTCGGGCCCTCTCGATGGAGGTAAAACCCTACGTCCTACTTGATTAATATTGATGATATGGGTAGTACAAGAGTAGATCTACCACGAGATCGGAGAGGCTAAACCCTAGAAGCTAGCCTATGGTATGATTGTTGTTCTGTATCTTGTCCTATGGACTAAAACTCTCCGGTTTATATAGACACCGGATAGGGTTAGGGTTACATAGAGTTGGTTACAATGGTAGGAGATCTGTATATCCGTATCACCAAGCTTGCCTTCCACGCCAAGGAAAGTCCCTTTCGGACACGGGACGAAGTCTTCAATCTTGTATCTTCATAGTCCAGGAGTCCGGCTGAAGGTATAGTCCAGCCATCCGGACCCCCCCTAATCCAGGACTGCCTCACAACCTTTGACCATCGGATCATTTTGTGCAGTTTCACCAAAATCGAGATGATCATCCCTGTGGCAAAGAAATTGAAGAAGCGTGATTAGAATAAGATTACTGGGACTAGTTGATGAGACATGAACTCATCACAAATACAGTACGTAGAAGCCAGTAGAGGTATGTGCGGGGCAAAGAAGTAGAGAAATATCCACAAGGAGTGATGTGGGCAGCTAGAGCAGTGGTGCAAGCCGGCTGTAAAGGGAGTTGTACCTGAGGGATGTAGCTCAACCTTGAGGAGGGCG
Source organism: Triticum urartu (assembly GCF_003073215.2). Classification (NCBI taxonomy): domain Eukaryota; kingdom Viridiplantae; phylum Streptophyta; class Magnoliopsida; order Poales; family Poaceae; genus Triticum; species Triticum urartu. Next base: position 395,062,486 of record NC_053026.1, on the reverse strand, counting down.
GCGGGAGGCGGCAACTGCCCACGTCGCGGCAGTGAGCAAGGGACGAAGGCAACCTCACTGGCTTTGTGAGAGAGAACGGCGGGGACCCCTAATCGGGACGTGCCGACAGTGGGTATTCGACGTCGGCGACGGCCACCGCATCTACACTAAGCATCCACCCCTTCCCCAAGCGGACGTGATCCACCGGGATGTTAGATATGTGGCCACAGTCGTTTTGTGTGAGAGAGTGTGAAGAGAGCAACACCAGAAAGCAACCGTGTAGGCTCGCCCATCCTGACTATGTATATAGTGGATCGGTTTCCTTTTCTCTCCATATGAACCTATCATATTGCGTACGTGCCACTGAAGAAGAAAAAACTTTATTTATAAATGACGCGGCACCTACTACTCGTTCTCCTATAACCTTGCGCTTGGCATCTCCAAAATATTAACCTTGCGATTGGCTCTTCGCCTCTTCGGGAAGTCGAGCAATAATGGTAGTGCAGTATATATCGTTCTGGCTATATGAGACAGAATGAATTGCTGCATGTCCACCACGTGGGCGAGGGTCGAGGGGCGAGGGAGAGTGCTACATACGGAGCAAAATGAGTGAATCTACACTCTAAAATACGTCTATATATCAGTGTTTGGAGTATGTACTAGTAGTTCATATTGAAATCTACTAAAGGACATATATATTCCAAACAATATGATATAATCTCAATAACCAAGGTAGTAGGGACGAGGAGTAAACGGAGGGAGTAGTAAATTTTTCTCGTCCTGCGAGCCATCGCGCGCATGGGCGAGGGAGCGGGCGTAAGGCGAAGCAAGCTTCACCTCATCCTGCGAGCCACCGCGCCCGTGGGCGGGGGAGACGGTGTACTAAGCAAGCTTCTCCTCGTTCTGCAAGTTGACGGGACACATCAAAAGTACTCCAGTGTATAGAGCCTTGCCTCTAAGGTAGGCCCCACATGGTTTGCCTCTTTTTTTAACATAACACGTCAAGTCGCAATTTGTTTGTTCACCCGTGGTAGACGAAGCTCCCTCCACCAAGTGGACAACCAGTACACGTGCCAAATTACCACGTGGGCTTCCTTTTTCGTACAGAAATGAGCTCCACCGTGTACCCGCGCGGGTGTGATTGGGAAAGAGACGGGAGTACGTGCGCCGTGCATGCACCTCTTCTCTTCATGCACGTCCCCCACCTACGTGGGTGTGTGTGAGAGATACAAACCGCGTTCGTGAGTGTTTTTTGTTTTGGGGTGGGGGTTGATTTCGTGAATTATTTGTGGGAATATGTGTCGATGACATCTCAAACAAAATTTTGCATGCAATGTGTGTGAAATGGAGGCCTATCCATATCATACATAGAGGGTCGGGCAATCCACGAGAAGAGAGGGAGGGGTCATAGCTATCGATAGAGTCGAAGAGAGGATCAAGTGGGTGGGTGCGAGATCGATGAAGAGAGCCATCGAAATTGTGTGTGTGTGCAAGTCAAAGATATAGGGTGACTTGCCTACCGGAACGTTAGAGGGCACATGTCAAGTTTGTCTGTGGCAGGGAGACATGACTAGAGCGCTCGATGTACCGGTTTGTGTGGGGGGGAGGGGGTGGGGGGAGGGGTAGGCAGAGGCCTAACTATAGAGGTAGAACGACTCGTATATGTGTTGAGAAGGAGAGACCTAGGTATGTCTTGAGGGAGATCGGTCGACATCCATAGATAACTGAAGGACGGGAAATATGATGGGACAGAGAGAGAGAGAGGAGAGAGAGTGGGAGGGAGAGGGAGGGAGAGGGGTAGAGTGCTGGATGGGTGATGGAGTTGCTTCCCGAAGATGGTGGGAGAGGCCTACTAGACAAACTGAGGGTGGAACTGTAATGTTATCAATAAGAGTGGGGATGTGTTTCTGTGTGTGCCTGTGTGTGATAGATCTGTCGGGACGCATCCATGGATGATGAAGGGGAACCATGTGTTTGGTAAGCAAACCTAACTAGATTGGTAGATCAATTGTTGTTTGTCGCAGGAAGGGAGAGACACAACTAATGAGGTAGATCGATTGACGTGTGGGTAAAAACGAGTTATAAGGACCTAGCTAGCTGTATGTATAGCGAGAGATCGGTCGGTGTACGTCCATTTGTTACAGGCAAATAAGGCCCAACGAGACGGATAGACAGAGAGAATGGAGCTAGGAGGTGGTGCAAGAGGCCCAACTACTAGCTAGATAGGGGGAGGAGTGTACGGTTGTGAGATCGATGAAAAGAGGGGCGAGAGTTTACACGTGTGTCTGACCGTATGAGAGACACGAGGCAAGGACACATAAAGGAGGAGACTGAAGGTGTGTGTGTATGTTGTAGGCAGGCATCGCTGGAGAGGTTTATCGATCGGTGTGTGTCGGAAAGGAGTTGTGGAGACTCTCCGAGAACGACCTAAAGAAAAAATGAATGTGCCTGGTGGATAGAATGCCGGGGGAGGGGGAGGGCGAGGAGGGCGTGTGCATGCACGAGAGAAAGTTAGTGGTAGCTACACAGGTTAGAGGATTGTGTGGGTGTAAGAGACTAACAAAGATCATAATTTGATATGAAAGCGGATTCATATATTTGAATAGGAGATCATAGTGTTTTAAACATTGCGTGCATGAATATAGCGGTGATACACGTGTTGTGCACATGTTGTACCATAATGTGATAATGCATGGCGTTTGCAACTCACAGCTAAATGCCTAACAATCTAAACCATACTATACATCAAACAATCTCACATTTTATTTGAATTTGTGATAATGTGTGGCGTTTGTAGATTACAACTAAATATCGAACAATCTAAACAATACTATATATCAAACATTCTCACATTTTATTTGAATTTGCGGTAATGTGTGGTGTTTGCAACTCACATATAGTGTGATAAACACATTATACATATGAGACATGGTTTAGATTATGAAGATCTAGCTAGAGCTAGAAATGTAATGTGATTTGAAATCAAAATAAAGTGGATTCAAAAAATCTAGTTCGAGTTCATATAGTACACATAGTTCATAAGTAACTCGAGACTAATGATGTGGTGTGATGTGAAGATAATACACAAACGATGGTTTAACTTGACAATAATGATGATTGTAGATCTTATTAAAACAGAGAAACGAATTCAAATGTTTTGACTTCACAACAATCATTACTGTAGATCTTATTCAAATAGAGAAGCGAATTCAAATTTAGTTCACATTGAACCGGTAGTATATACGTTTGGAATGCACTAAAATGTTCATTTGAGTAGTAGGTTGCATGCATTATACACGTAGAGAAATATTTTAATTGAACATAACATGAATTCAAAGTTTTGAATGACATTTGTAGTGCACATTGATTTGGTACAGTACACGTTAGGCTTGTCCGGAAATTTCAACCCGCACCTTGTTAGCCCGAAATATTTAAGATATATCTTTGTCTCATTGTGCTCCGACAACTCCCTCATCTCAACCCGTGCCTTGCTATTTCGAAATTACAACGCGCGCGAAAACTCCCACCTCCTGTGAAATCCCGACACGTGAAATGCCCGTGGTACCCCTGAACCGAAAGAACCGCCTCAAATCGGTGGGGGTACTTTCGTAACTTACCCCACATTTGAGACAAGCGCGTCTCTAAGCCATGGTTCCCCACTGCCATCCCATCCGCCCACTCATTCATACACCGAGGCCAAGAAAACCCGCGACGAAACCCCACACCCTGCTCCGTCCACCACCCAGCCAGAGCCTCTTCCCCGACGACGTCGTCCACAGCAACACCTCGACGTCCCTCATCCACCGTACCGGATGAGGACCCATCGTCGATCTCATCGTCCTGCCGGTTCAGCCTCCCCGTCCTCCACCTCCAAGGAGCTTCCCCGACGTTCCCCTCGTCTTTCGCGCCACCTCCATTCCCACACCGCCGTCTTCACCTGCACCACCGGAAGAGCATCATCATCACCGTTTCCTCGGATGAAGCTGCGGCCTAATCGGCGCCACCAAAGAGGTTGTACACTAATCACCGCTTTTTCTTCTTGATTCGATCTCACGGTGGTGCCGGCGCTCGGTCCCGAGCCGACACGACGCGGCTCCATCCATGGTGGCATCGCCGGCCACTTCCTCCATGGCGTCGCTCCCTCAGCGGCGACGTCCACATCAGTAGGAGCTGCTGCTGCTTTAGCTCTCTCTCGCATTGCTGCTCTACTCTTGCTCTCGGTCGCCTGCCTAGTCTGCTCTTGCTATTGCTCTTTCTCGCGCTGCTGCTCTCACTCTTGCTCTAGCTTGCGATGCTGCTCCGATTTAGCTACACTTCAGTCGACTGAATCGACTTTTGGGTCAGTCGATTTTTCGGGGGGTGGGGGGGGGCTCGCCGGGGTGAAGGAAGAACCGGCTGCAGCGGTGAGGGGGGCTCGCCAGAGAGGTACCCCACTATCTATCTTAGGGTTCAGGATGGGGGCGGTGGTCGCCGGCGGTGGCGGGGTGTTGGCGGGGCGGTGGCGTGGGCGTGGGGATCGCCAGAGGAAAAGCTCGGCACGAGGGGGGGCTAGAGGGATGGCTGGGACGGCGGCGGACCGGCAGTGGGGAGTGTTTTCGGGGCGGGCGGGGCGGCGCACCGCCGGCCGCGGGCGGCGGGGGGCTGCTGTTTGGCCGGTGGTGGCTGGCGGCTCAGGGGGTGGAGGTTGAAGATGAACCGTAGGCCCTTGATTTCGTATCGAACGGCTGCAAAATCGACAGACCAGAGATGAAAAAGTCAGTCGACTGACGTGTAGCCTCACCTTGCTAGTGCGTTCAGTTTCGACAACAAAATTTAGTTTCGACAGTTAAGTTCAGAGATGAGTGGCTGATGTATTTTACATCTAGCACTTTGTGGTTATGTATTTTACGTCATGTATTGGAGATGCTATTAGAATTCCACTCAGGTTAATGTTGTTCGTTGTCTCTCTTGTCCTGCTTCAGCCTCGGCGTCGTACAACTCACCGGAGCTGCTCCAACGACGAAACCCTCCATCACAGCAGAGCAGTACCTCGGGCTCCATCTCTAGACGCCTAAGATCTTCTTCCCCTCCTCCGATAGCAAAGTCAGCCGGAGCATCCTCACCGGCCAACCCAATCACACTGAGATCGACTTGGCTTTGCCAAAGAGGTTGTATACTTGTTGCATCTCTTTTTTACTCTAGATGTTATATATATTGTCCACTAAGCACACGGATTTGTTCCTTTAGTGTCTCCTTGAAAGAAAAAACGTAGGAATTTTAATTTTCACTTGTCCTCCTTTTCAAATTCCTATTCATGAAGCACAAGACTAAGAGATAGTAGCATAATAGCATTATAACCGTACATTTTCTTGTGGTTTGACTTAATCTCACCATGCTTCTTTGCATCATCTGATCTTCCAATTGTTGTAAATCAAACACCCAGATTGGCAGAAATCCTGTGTTTTTAAATTCTCTATTTTGCACGTGCATTCCTATCCTATTCCTGTCTATTTCCTATCCCTGCATTGTTGGAATCCTCCAATTCAAACGAACCCTTACAGAATTACTTCTCTTACAGATAGTTGTCAAATAAAACCTTGTGTGGATTGTCCCGCTCCTGCTGCGCCGTCGTCCACCCCAGCTCAGCTGCTCCAACGACAAAAGGGTCCAGCACAGCAGGGATCCAGCCTCCAGACTGTCTTTCACCGCCTCAGATCTTCTTCCGCCCCGCCGGCAGCCATGAAAACTGCATTACCATCATCAACCGAGCAGATGACCTTGAGGACTACATGGGTCCGCAAAAGAGGTCACACTCTTTCGTGTCTGCTTACGTTATGCATCGCTTGATATTACATGCTACTTTATCGTCCTGTTCACCGATTAGACTCTGAGTCAACTCCAAACTAATGGTCAAACTTGAGTTTTTAAATTGTTGTGGGGTACATATCGGGGCCGCTATCAATAGTATCTATCTACTATCTGGTTAATCTCCGGTGTCTACTATGAGTTTCATGTTGGGTGGGAAACAAACAGTAAAGAAGCCATTATCTATATTTTTTAATTGAAGCCATTATCTGCCTGCTATTATTGGTTTTGGGTCTATCCACAGGTTGCTACCATCACTCTGGATTTATGCATGCACTCCTTACATAATCTCACTATGGTTTATTCCTATGCATGACAGTTATTGTAAACAATGGAACTGAACATGTAGAGCAAAAGAGACGAGCCTTGCGTGGCAATAAAATTTCTTGCAGACGTCGCTCTACGGTAGGCGCAAAGGAAGCCCCCCTCCATGCATTTTGGATTGTAATCGAGAGGAAGATATCTGTTCTGAGGGGGATTCAGAAGGAGAAGACAACTCCTATTTACCCCCTGAGGTCTTCGCTCTAACTTGGCATGCTGATGTTGGTTATATCATGCATATGGTGTCTTGAATTGCTTACTTTATACATCAAATATGTCATCTGCTTAGTTTAGACATCCTTTGTGTGAATGCCATCTGTTTAGTTTATTCATCTTTTATGTGAATTATGCAATGCCATCTTGTTTAGCCAGACATCATATATGTGAATTTTGCAATGCCATCCTGCTTAGCCAGTCATCTTATATGTAAATTATATCAGGCCATGCTTTTTTCGTTACATATTACATTTGTCAACAATGTTAGTACATTCAACTGCTCTTCGTGTGCATCAGCCATTTGACACGGTGATGGCAAATTCTGAGTGAAAACAAGGTCTTCAAAGCAGACTATGCTATCTGACGAAGCGCATATCTCGCTGGTTACGGATAGCTCCTCATAGGAGGATTCAGAGACAGATGACCAGTCCTATCCCCCCCGAGGTGTATGCTCTAACTTGGCAGGGTTATGTTGCTCATATCGTGCGTATGGTGTCTCGCATTGCTATGTCATTTGATTAGTTTAGACATGCTTTGTGTGAATGCCACTTGTTCAGTGTCTAATTACCATATATGTGAATTATGCATTGCCATCTTGTTGCAAGACATTATATATGTGAATTATACAATGCTATCTTGTTGCAAAGGCATTATATATGTGAATTATGCAATGCCATGCTATTTAGCCAATCATCATGTATGTGAGTTATATCATGCTATCATTTTTTTGTATTATGTGTTCCATTTGTCGACAACATTTGTATATTCAACTACTCTTCCTGTGCATCAGCCATTTGAAGCGGTGATGGAAGTATCTCGAGTGAAAACAAGGTATTCAGAGCAGACAATGCTACCTGCTGAAGCAGACATCTTGCTGGTTACAGAGAGCTCCTCAGAGGAGGATTTAGAGACTAATGACCAGTCCTATTTTCCCCCTGAGGTCTATGCTCAAACTTGGCAGGGTTATATTACCCATGTCATGCATGTTGTCTTGCATTGCTTAGTTTTTACATCATATATGGATTGCCATATGCTTACTTGCTTACTATATAAATCATATATTTGAATTATATCATGCCAACATGTTTACATCGTACATACACATCATCTATATGAATTATGGCATGGCAACCCATTTAATAAAGACATCATATAGTTATATCATCTCATCCTGTTTAGTGTTTATAGTCATCATATTTTGAATTATGGCATTCTATCTATGAATGTATGTGAATTATGGCATGCCAACCTATTTAATAAACACATTATATAGTTATGTCATGTCATCCTGTTTACATAATCTCATATTTTGAACTATGTCTTTCCATCTTTTTTAGTTAGTCATCATAATGTGAAATTGTGTCATGCTATCCTGTTTAGTTAGCCATCATATATATGAAATTGTGTCATGCTATCCTGTTTGGTTAGACAACATAAATATGAATTATTTCATGCCCTCTTTTATTCCCCACTATCCATTGCACTTGTGTATCATACAATGTCTATACTTTCAATTACTTTTCTTGTTTATCAGCCATTTGAATTGGAGAGCATGATGGCATTATCTAAGGGAGTAACAACACGGTCTTCAGAAAAGATAGTGCTACCAGTTGATGCAGATAGAACCACGGTTGTACTTGCCCAAGGACCAGATCCACCACAGATAACCCAGACTCTCACAGATTGTACCCCTACCCAGTTAGACAGAGAACCAGCTACACCCCTTCTAACCCCAACCCCGGCAGATAGTAACCCAGTTCCAGTTCGCACAGCACCATCTCCACCACAGAGCACCCAAACACGAGCAGTTGGTAAGGGAACTGCAGTGCCCAAAGCACGAGGACCACCACTCTGAATCCCATCTCAACACTTAAAGGAGAAGAAGATTTGTTCTCAGGTCAGTTTCTGTAGCTATGGTTCATACTCCTTTGCTCTTGTATTACTGTATTTACTCATACCAACTATTTTCAAATTTGAAGGATGGAATTGAAACTCCAATGGCGCAACAGGTATGTTTTAAACCTGTTTCTTTAACTGGTTTGCTATTGTAACCTGCTCTATGTTGATTTCAGTTTCAATTGAATAAACAGTTATGTTCTCATGTCATGCACAATACAAGTGTTGTTATTGCTCTATAGTTACCCACACTTATATTCTGTCTATTCTGCTTTGTCTTGAACAAATATTATTTGAACTGTGTCTCTATCTTGATTTGGCAACAAAAACTAGAATGATATAGACCATAAAGTGACCATGGTACATAGATATATGTTTGTTTCATGCCGTTATCCTGTCCACTTTACTACTGAACTCATTTACCAAAATGAGTTTCATATACAACATGGTAAACATGTGATGTGTCTGCTTGTTTCTCTTTTAGAATGCAGACAAAATATTGAAGAACAGTACCGCGTTATCCAATGGTAAAGGAAGTAATGCAGATAAGGTTCAAGATAGTGAGACATCCATGTTGGTCTCCAAGAAAGCTGATAAAAACTATCTTGACGATAGTGAGGGAACCCAAAGGTCTTGTCTTGATGTAGTGTTCGAGTTACTGGCCACTACTGCTAGCACAAGCTCTTCGAACTCGCTGCCTGAATCAGTTCGTCTTCTTGAGTCTCAACTTCAAGTTGAAAGACATCGATCAGATGTGCTGCGACAGGAAGCTGAAGGACTGAGGAAGTCCCTAAAAAATTCAGATGCATATTTTCTGGTGCAACAGCAAGCGCGGGAGGATTTAAGCGCCAAACAAGAGAAAGTTAATAAGCTTGCTAAGCATCTTGCCAGCATTATGGGTACCCAGGATATTGTTTCTTGAGATCTTCTGAAGTGGTTTCAGTTCTGGATTTGTTTTGCTGCGGCATTTATTTGCGCTGGTCGCCAACATTGACAACCAGTGTATATGATATGCTGCTTTGTTCCCTATATTTGCACTGGTGGCGAACTTTGATGCCCATTGGATGTAATATGTGTAATAGCCCTGATAGCCTAGCGTTATTTGCTTGCTTATTTATTTCCTTCTTGTCTTGTTTATTTGTTTGCTTGTAGTCATTGCAGTTCTTTTTCCGCGGTTAGCTACTGGCTGCAATAACCTATTTTTTAAAACTAGGCCACAATAACCATGGGCTAATATTTACTGTAGTGACACTGGGCCTCCTACTGGCCGTAGAAACAGTGGGCCTTCTACGGGCCGTAGAAACAATGGGCCTTCTGCGGGCCGTATCATCAATGGGCCTGATACGGGTCGTATGATCGATTGCCAAACATGGGCCAAACAGACGGCATTATGGCCGTAAACGGGCTAGAGTTGGAATCGTCCGTTCATGGGCCGACCATAACGGGCCATCGTTAATAGGCCGTATTTGATGATGCTATGAAAACGACCCAACGTATTAACGGACCACAAACGGGCCGACTGTAACCACGGGCTGAATTTGGCCCACAAGCAGAAAATGATAGTAAGGGGCCATAAGTAAACGAATGCTGGAAATGAGCCCAAGAATAAATGGGCTCTGAGAAGGCCGAAAGATAACATGGGCTGGAAATGGCCCAACGGAATAACGGGCCGTTAATGGATATAAAGTGATACACTGTTCATTACGGGCCAATTTCACCACGGGCCGTTAATGGGTGTAAAGTGATACACTGTTCATTACGGGCCAGTTTCACCATGGGCCGTTAATAGGCCAAGAGTTACATATGGCCTCATATGGGCCGAAAGACGTCATGGGCCATACATGCGCCAGAAGTGAAAATGGGCTAGAATCATATTGGATGGCCCAGATGACGCTACTAGGCCTAATTTGGATAGGGCGTAACAGGCCTTGGGTTAGCGGGCTGTAAATGGGCAATATGCGAACAGGCCGTTAACAGGCTTTCCATGAGCCAGCCCGCCACCTTTTGACCAAGTCAAACGGGCCGGCCTTTTCATAGGAATGGGCCTCTGTTGGGCCGTGCCACGTGTCGACGTATCATAGGCGCCTTCCGTCCAATGAGTGGATGACATTTGTCCCAACGATGAGCCGACACGTGTTTCCTCCAGCCAATGATGATTTTACATGTGGAAAATCCCCATTGGTCGGGGCTGTTAACGGGTTATCGGATCCAAAACCCGACCCGATAGCTTAACGGCGTTCCGTTACGGTGGATGCCACGTGTCGGTCACCCTTGTCGAAAGCACTTCTGTGACGCATGATTTATCGTCATGGAAGTGGACACTTCTGTGATGATAATTTTGGTAATGTCATGGAACAATTCTACGACAGCACAGGTATGACTATCTTGATTCTGTCATAAAATCGTCATGGATGTACATGCATGAAAAAAACCACGACCTACTGTGACAAACATGTATCATCAAAGAAGTGTATTTCTTTGTAGTGATAGCTGGGATCTTGCCTCCTCATACCTACCCCCTATTCTACTGTCAGTCTTAGAACCACGACAACCGCAAGATGGAACCCAAAACTAAATAACCATGCTGTTATAGAGACTCTCAAAATAATATAAGTGAAGCATGAGAGTTCAACAATTTCTATAAAATAAAGCCACCATCGTCCTCTAAAAAGATATAAGTGAAGCACTATAGCAAAATTTCCTAGCTCGAAAGATATAAGTAAAGCACATAGAGTATTCTAATAAATTCAAGATTCATGCGTGTCCCTCTCCAAAGGTGTGTACAGCAAGGATGATTGTGGCAAACTATAAAGCAAAGACTCATATCATACAAGACGCTCCAAGCAAAACACATGTCATGTGGTGAATAAAAATATATCCTCAAGTAAATTTAACGATGGAACGAAGACGAAAGAGGGGATGCCATCTGGAGCATGCCCAAGCTTAGATGCTTGGTTGTCCTTGAATATTACCTTGGGGTGCCCACCCCAAGCTTAGGCTCTTGCCACTCCTTATTCCATAGTCCATCAAATCTTTACCCAAAACTTGAAAATTTTATAATACAAAACTCAATAGAAATCTCATGAGATCCGTTAGTATAATAAAATAAATCACCACTTTTTGGTATTGTTGTGAACTCATTCTTTATTTTTATTGGTGTAATATCTACTGTATTCCAACTTCTCCATGGTTCATGCCCCCGATACTGAAGGAAATATGCCCTAGAGGCAATAATAAAGTTGTTATCTATATTTCCTTATATCATGATAAATGTTTATTATTCATGCTAGAATTCTATTAACCGGAAACTTAGTACATGTGTGAATACATAGACAAACGGAGTGTCCCTAGTATGCCTCTACTTGACTAGCTCGTTAATCAAAGATGGTTAAGTTTCCTAGCCATGGACATGTGTTGTCATTTGATGAACGGGATCACATCATTAGAGAATGATGTGATGGACATGACCCATCCATTACCTTAGCATAATCATCGTTCAATTTTATTTCTACTGCTTTCTTCATGACTTATACATGTTCCTTTGACTATGAGATTATGCAACTCCCGAATACCGGAGGAACACCTTGTGTGCTATCAAACATCACAATGTAACTGGGTGATTATAAAGATGCTCTACAGGTGTCTCCGATGGTGTTTGTTGAGTTGGCATAGATCAAGATTAGGATTAGTCACTCCGGGTATCGGAGAGGTATCTCTGGCCCCTCTCGATAATGCACGTCACTATAAGCATTAGAAGCAATGTGATAATGAGTTAGTTACGGGATGATGCATTACGGAACGAGTAAACAGACTTGCTGGTAACGAGATTGAACTAGATATTGAGATACCGACGATCGAATCTTGGGCAAGTAACATACCGATGACAAAGGGAACAACGTATATCGTTATGCGGTTTGACCGATAAAGACCTTCGTAGAATATGTAGGAACCAATATGAGCATCCAGGTTCCGCTATTGGTTATTGACTAGAGATGAGTCTCGGTCATGTCTACATAATTCTCGAACCCGTAGGGTCCGCACGCTTAACATTCTATGACGATTTGTATTATGAGTTATGTGATTTGATGACCGAAGTTTGTTCGGAGTCCCAGATGAGACTGGGGACATGATGAGGAGTCTCAAAATGGTCGAGGCGTAAAGATCGATATATTGGAAGGCTATATTCGAACATCGGAAATGTTCCGAGTGATTCGGGTATTTTTCGGAGTCCCGAAGAGTTACATGAATTCGTATTGGGACTTAATGGGCCATACCGGAAAGGAGAGAAAGGCCTCAAGGGTGGCCACGCTCCTTCCGCATGGACTGGTCCGAATTGGACTAGGGAAAGGGGGCACCCCCTTCCTTCCTTCTCCTTCTCCCTTCCCTTTCTCCTATTCCATGTGGGAGATGGAATCCTACTAGGACTAGGGAGTCCTAGTAGGACTCTACACTTTAGGCGCGCCCTATGAGGGCCGGCCTCCTCCTCCCTCCATCCTTTATATACATGGCCAGGGGGCACCCCATAGACACACAAGTTGATTGTTTCTAGCCGTGTGCGGTGCCCCCCTCCACCATAATCCACCTTGGTCATATCGTATCGGTGCTTAGGCGAAGCCCTGCGACAGTAGCATCATCATCACCGTCATCACACTGTCGTGCTGACGAAGCTCTCCCTCGACACTCTGCTGGATCGTGAGTTTGTGGGACGTCACCGAGCCGAAAATGTGCAGATCGCGGAGGTGCCGTACTTTCGGTACTAGGATCGGTCGATCGTGAAGACGTACGACTACATCAACCGTGTTGTCATAACGCTTCTGCTTATTGTCTATGAGGGTACGTGGACAACACTCTCCCCTCTTGTTGCTATGCATCACCATGATCTTGCGTGTGCGTAGGAAATTTTTGAAATTACTGTGTTCCCCAATAGTGGTATCAGAGCCAGGTTTATGCGTAGATGTTATATGCACGAGTAGAACACAAAGGAGTTGTGGGCGTGGGTATATACTTATTGCTTGCCGTTACTAGTTGATTCTTGATTCGGCGGTATTGTTGGATGAAGCGGCCCAGACCGACATCACGCGTACGCTTACGCGAGACTGGTTCTACCGACATGCTTCGCACACAGGTGGCTGGTGGGTGCTAGTTTCTCCAACTTTAGTTGAATCGGATTCAATGAATAGGGTTCTTTCTGAAGATCAAAAAGCAATCACTATACCGCGTTGTGGTTTTTGATGCGTAGGTAAGAACGGTTCTTGTTCAGCCCGTAGCGGCCGCGTAAACTTGCAACAACAAAGTAGAGGATGTCTAACTTCTTTTTGCAGGGAATGTTGTGATTTGATATGGTCAAGACATGATGTTAAATTTTATTGTAAGAGATGATCATGTTTTGTAACACGGTTATCGGCAATTGGCAGGAGCCATATGGTTGTCGCTTTATTGTATGAAATGCAATCGCCATGTAATTGCTTTACTCTATCACTAAGCGGTAGTGATAGTCGTAGAAGAAATGGTTGGCGAGACGACAACGATGCTACGATGGAGATCAAGGTGTCAAGCTGGTGATGATGGTGATCATGACGGTGCTTTGGAGATGGAGATCAAGGGCACAAGATGATGATTTCCATATCATATCACTTATATTGATTGCATGTGATGTTTATCCTTTATGCATCTTATTTTGCTTGGATCGGCAGTAGCATTATAACATGATCTCTCACTAAATTTCAAGGTATAAGTGTTCTCCCTGAGTATGCACCATTGCTACAGTTCGTCGTGCTGAGACACCACGTGATGATCGGGTGTGATAAGCTCTACGTTCACATACAACGGGTGCAAACCAGTTTTGCACACACAGAATACTCAGGTTAAACTTGACGAGCCTAGCATATGCAGATATGGCCTCGGAACACTAAGACCGAAAGGTCGAGCGTGAATCACATAGTAGATATGATCAACATAGTGATGTTCATCATTGAAAACTACTCCATCTCATGTGATGATCGCACAAGGTTTAGTTGATATGGATCACGTGATCACTTAGATGATTAGAGGGATGCCTATCTAAGTGGGCGTTCTTAAGTAATATGATTAATTAAACTTAATTTATAATGAACTTAGTCCTGATAGTTTTTGCATATCTATGTTATAGCTCAATAGCTTGCGATGTAGCTCCCCGTTTATTTTTTATATGTTCCTAGAGAAAAATAAGTTGAAAGATGATAGTAGCAATGATGCGGACTAGGTCCGTGATCTGAGGACTATCCTCATTGCTGCACAGAAGAATTATGTCCTTAATGCACCGCTAGGTGACAAACCTATTGCAGGAGCAGATGCAGACATTATGAACGTTTGGCAAAGCTCGGTATGATGACTACTTGATAGTTTAGTGCACCATGCTTTATGGCTTAGAACCGGGACTTCAAAAATGTTTTGAAATGTCACAGAACATATACGATGTTCTAAGAGTTGAAATTGGTAATTCATACTCATGCCCGTGTCGAGAGGTATGAGACCTCTGACAGTACCTTGCCTACAAGATGTTGGAGAATAGCTCAGCCAGTGAGCATGTGCTCAGATTGTCTGGGTACTACAATTTCTTGAATCAAGTGGGAGTTAATCTTCCAGATAAGATAGTAATTGATAAAGTTCTCTAGTCACTGTCACCAAGTTACTAGAACTTCGTGATGAACTATAATATGCAAGGGATGATGAAAACGATTCCCAGAGCTCTTCGCGATGCTGAAATGGACGAAGGTAGAAATCAAGAAAAGCATCAAGTGTTGATGGTTGACAAGACCAGTAGTTTCAAATAAAAGGGCCAGGGAAAGAAAGGGAATTTCAAGAAGAATGGCAAGAAAGTTGCCAATCCCATGAAGAAGACCAAAGCTAGACCCAAGCCTGAAACTGAGTGCTTCTACAGCAAAGGAAATGGTCACTGGAAGTGGAACTGCCCTAGATACTTGGCGGATAAGAAGGATGGAAAAGTGAACAAAGGTGTATTTGATATACATGTTATTGATGTGTACTTTACTAGTGTTTATAGCAAACCCCTCTATATTTGATACTGGCACAGTTGCTAAGAGTAGTAACTCGAAACGGGAGTTGCAAAATAAACAAAGACTAGTTGAGGATGAGGTGATGATGTGTGTTGGAAATGATTCCAAGGTTGATAAGATCACCATCGCACACTCCCTTTACCTTCAGGATTAGTGTTGAACCTAAAATAAATGTTATTTGGTGTTTGCGTTGAGCATGATATGATTGGATCATGTTCATTGCAATACGGTTATTCATTTGAGTCAAAGAATAATTGTTATTCTATTTACATGAATAAAACCTTCTATGGTCATACACCCAAGGTGAATGATTTATTGAATCTCGATCGTAGTGATACACATATTCATAATATTGAAGCCAAAAGATGCAAAGTTAATAATGATAGTGCAACCTATTGGTGGCACTACCGTTTAGGTCATATTGGTGTAAAGCGCATGAAGAAACTCCATGCTGATGGACTTTTGGAATCACTTGATTATAAATCACTTGATGCTTGCGAACCATGCCTCATGGGCAAGATGACTAAGACTCCATTCTCCGGAACAATGGAGCCATGCTGATGGACTTTTGGAATCACTTGATTATAAATCACTTGATGCTTGCGAACCATGCCTCATGGGCAAGATGACTAAGACTCCATTCTCCGGAACAATGGAGCGAGCAACTGACTTATTGGAAATAATACATACTGATGTATGCAATCCGATAAGTGTTCAGGCTCGCGGTGGGTATCATTATTTTCTGACCTTCACAGATGATTTGAGCAGATATGGGTATATCTACTTAATGAAACATAAGTCTGAAACATTTGAAAAGTTCAAAGAATTTCAGAATGAAGTGGAAAATCATCGTAACAAGAGAATAAAGTTTCTACGATTTGATCACGGAGGCGAATATTTGAGTTACGAGTTTGGTCTTCATTTGAAACAATGTGGAATAGTTTCGCAACTCACGCCACCTAGAACACCACAACATAATGGTGTGTCCAAACGCTATAATCGTACTTTATTGGATATGGTGCGATCTATGATGTCTCTTACCGACTTACCACTATCATTTTGGGGTTATGCATTAGAGACAGTCGCATTCACGTTAAATAGGGCACCATCTAAATCCGTTGAGATGACACCGTATGAACTATGGTTTGGCAAGAAACCAAAGCTGTCATTTCTTAAAGTTTCGGGTCGCGATGCTTATGTAAAAAAGTTTCAAACTGATAAGCTCGAACCCAAATCGGAGTAGTGTGTCTTAGGATACCCAAAAGGAATTGTTGGGTACACCTTGTATCACAGATCCGAAGGCAAGATATTTTTTTGCAAAGAATGGATCCTTTCTAGAGAAGGAGTTTCTCTCGAAAGAAGTGAGTGGGAGGAAAGTAGAACCTAATGAGGTAATTGTACCTTCTCCTGAATTGGAAAGTAGTTCATCACAGAAATCAGTTCTAGTGATTCCTACACCAATTAGTGAGGAAGCTAATGATGATGATCATGAAACTTCAGATCAAGTTACTACCGAACCTCGTAGGTCAACCAGAGTACGGTCCGCACCAGAGTGGTACGGTAATCCTGTTCTGGAAGTCATGTTACTAGACCATGACGAACCTACGAACTATGAGGAAGCGATGATGAGCCCAGATTCCGGAAAATGGCTTGAGGCCATAAAATCTGAGATGGGATCCATGTATGAGAACAATGTATGGACTTTGATTGACTTGCCCGATGATCGGTGAGTCATTGAAAATAAATGGATCCTCAAGAGGAAGATGGATGCTGATAGTAGTGTTACTATCTACAAAGCTCGAATTATCGCAAAATGTTTTCGACAAGTTCAAGGTGTTGACTACGATGAGATTTTCTCACTCGTATCGATCCTTAAAAGTCTGTCCGAATCATGTTAGCAGTTGCCGCACTTTATGAAATCTGGCAAATGGAAGTCAAAACTGCATTCCTTAATGGATTTCTTAAAGAAGAGTTGTATATGATGCAACCAGAAGGTTTTGTCGGTCCTAAAGGTGCTAACAAAGTGAGCAAGCTCCAGCGATCCATCTATGGACTGGTGCAAGCATCTCGGAGTTGGAATATATGCTTTGATAAAGTGATCAAAGCATATGGTTTTATACAGACTTGTGGTGAAGCATGTATTTACAATAAAGTGAGTGGGAGCACTGATACGTCTCCAACGTATCTATAATTTTTGATTGCTCCATGCTATATTATCTACTATTTTGGACATTATTGGGCTTTATTTTCCACTTTTATATTAGTTTTGGGACTAACCTATTAACCGGAGGCCCAGCCCAGAATTGTTGTTTATTGCCTATTTTAGGGTTTCGAAGAAAAGGAATATAAAACGGAGTCCGAACGGAATGAAACCTTCGGGAACGTGATTTTCTCAACAAACAAGACCCGGGAGACTTGGACCCTATGTCAAGACACAAAAGAGGAGGCCACGAGGTAGGGGCGCGCCTTCCCACCCCCCACCCCCCAGGCACGCCCTCCACCCTCATGGGCCCCCTGTTGCTCCACCGATGTACTCCTTCCTTCTATATATACCTACGTACCCCCCAAACAATGAGATACGGAGCCAAAAACCTAATTCCACCGCCACAGCTTTCTGTATCCACGAGATCCCATCTTGGGGCCTGTTCCGGAGCTCCGCCGGAGGGGGCATCGATCACGGAGGGCTTCTACATCAACACCATAGCCCCTCTGATGAAGTGTGAGTAGTTTACCTCAGACCTATAGGTCCATAGTTATTAGCTAGATGGCTTCTTCTCTCCTTTTGGATCTCAATACAATGTTCTCCCCCTCTCTTGTGGAGAACTATCCGATGTAATCTTCTTTTTGCGGTGTGTTTGTTGAGATCGATGAATTGTGGGTTTATGATCAAGTCTATCTATGAACAATATTTGAATCTTCTCTGAATTCTTTTACATATGATTGGTTATCTTTGCAAGTCTCTTCGAATTATCAGTTTGGTTTGGCCTACTAGATTGATCTTTCATGCAATGGGTGAAGTGCTTAGCTTTGGGTTCAATCTTGTCGTGTCCTTTCCCAGTGACAGTAGGGGCAGCAAGGCACGTATTGTATTGTTGCCATCGAGGATAACAAGATGGGGTTTTCATCATATTGCATGAGTCTATCCCTCTACATCATGTCATCTTGCTTAAGGCGTTACTCTGTTTTTAACTTAATACTCTAGATGTTGGGGAACGTAGCAGAAATTCAAAATTTTCTACGCAACACCAAGATCAATCTATGGAGTAATCTAGCAACGAGGAAAGGGGAGTGCATCTCCATACCCTTGTAGATCGCTAAGCAGAAGCGTTCAAGTGAACAGGGTTGATGGAGTCATACTCGTCGTGATTCAAATCACCGGAGATCCTAGTGCCGAACGGACGGCACCTCCGCGTTCAACACACGTGCAGCCCGGTGACGTCTCCTATGCCTTGATCCAGCAAGGGGAGAAGGAGAGGTTGGGGAAGACTCCATCCAGCAGCAGCACGACGGCGTGGTGGTGGTGGAGGCGCGTGGCAATCCTGCAAGGCTTCGCCAAGCACCGCGGGAGAGGAGGAGGAAGAGAGGCAGGGCTGCGCCATGGAGAGGTCAAAAATCATGTGTTGGCAGCCCCAAAGTCCTCAAGTATATATAGGGGAGAGGGAGGGGGGTGCGTCCCCTTTAGGGTTTCCACCCCAAGGGGTGCGGCAGCCCCAAACCCATCTAGGGTGGCGGCCAAGGGGGGGAGAGGGGAAACTTGCCCCCCAAGCTAGGTGGAGGCGCCCCCTCCCCAAACCCTAGGTGCCTTGGGCCCTTGTGGGGGGCGCACCAGCCCACCTGGGGCTGGTCCCCTCCCACACTTGGCCCATGCAGCCCTCCGGGGCTGGTGGCCCCACTTGGTGGACCACCGGGACCGTCCCGGTGGTCCCGGTACATTACCAATAAAACCCGAAACTTTTCCGGCGACAAAAACAGGACTTCCCATATATATATCTTTACCTCCGGACCATTCCGGAACTCCTCGTGACGTCCGGGGTCTTATCCGGGACTCCGGACAACATTTGGTAACCATGTATATCTATTCCCTATAACCCTAGCGTCATCGAACCTTAAGTGTGTAGACCCTATGGGTTCGGGAATCATGCAGACATGACCGAGACAACTCTCCGGCCAATAACCAACAGCGGGATCTGGATACCCATGTTGGCTCCCACATGTTCCACGATGATCTCATCGGATGAACCACGATGTCAAGGATTCAATCAATCCCGTATACAATTCCCTTTGTCTAGCGGTACGATACTTGCCCGAGATTCGATCGTCGGTATCCCGATACCTTGTTCAATCTCGTTACCGGCAAGTCTCCTTATTCGTTCCGTAACACATCATCCCGTGATCAACTCCTTGATAACATTGTGCACATTATGATGATGTCCTACCGAGTGGGCCCAGAGGTACCTCTCCGTTTACACGGAGTGACAAATCCCAGTCTCGATTTGTGCCAACCCAACAGACACTTTCGGAGATACCTGTAGTGAACCTTTATAGCCACCCAGTTACGTTGTGACGTTTGGTACACCCAAAGCATTCCTACGGTATCCGGGAGTTGCACAATCTCATGGTCTAAGGAAATGATACTTGACATTAGAAAAGCTTTAGCATACGAACCACACGATCTTTGTGCTAGGCTTAGGATTGGGTCTTGTCCATCACATCATTCTCCTAATGATGTTATCCCATTATCAACGACATCCAATGTCCATGGTTAGGAAACCGTAACCATCTATTAATCAACGAGCTAGTCAACTAGAGGCTTACTAGGGACATGGTGTTGTCTATGTATCCACACATGTATCTGAGTTTCCTATCAATACAATTCTAGCATGGATAATAAACGATTATCATGAACAATGAAATATATAATAATAACTAATTTATTATTGCCTCTAGGGCATATTTCCAACACTAGATGCATGCTGGATAGCGGTAGATGAGTGGAGTAATAGTAGTAGATGCAGGCAGGAGTCGTTCTACTTGTCTCGGACGTGATGCCTATATACATGATCATACCTAGATATTCTCATAACTATGTTCAATTCTGTCAATTGCTCAACAGTAATTTGTTCACCCATCATAGAATACTTATGCTCTTGAGAGAAGCCACCAGTGAAACCTATGGCCCCCAGGTCTATCTTTATCATATTAATCTCCTACTACTTAGTTATTTCCTTTTCTCTTTACTTTGCCTTTATTTTACTTTGCATCTTTATCACAAAAATACCAAAAATATTATCTTATCATATCTATCAGATCTCACTCTCATAAATGGCCGTGTAGGGATTGACAACCCCTATTCGCGTTGGTTGCGAGGATTTATTTGTTTTGTGTAGGTACGAGGGACTCGCGCGTAGCCTCCTACTAGATTGATACCTTGGTTCTCAAAAAACTAGGGGAAATACTTACACTACTTTGCTGCATCATCCCTTCCTCTTCGGGGAAAACCAACGCAGTGCACAAGAGGTAGCAAAAAGAATTTCTGGTGCCGTTGCTGGGGAGGTCTACGCAAAAGTCAACATACCAAGTACCCATCACGTACCCTTATCTCCCGCATTACATTATTTGCCATTTGCCTCTCGTTTTCCTCTCCCCCACTTCATCCTTGTCGTTTTATTCGCCCTCTCTCTCTCTATCCTCCATCTCTTTCTCTATTTGCCTCTTTTTGCCCGCTTGTTTTTGTTTGCTTGTGTGTTAGTTCATTTGCTTGTTGTTATGGCTAGTTCCTTATCTTCTCCATTGTCTCCCGAGATTGAAATCCTAAATTTTAAGCAAAGGAAGGTAGAAAATCTAAAAGATGCTTGGTATAGAATTTGCAATGGTCAAAATAGATCCACCAGGAAGCAATCTACTTCCGTTCTTCTTTGCAATTTTTATGTAGGCATTACTCCTTGGCACAGATATGTCCTTGATACTATTACTGGAGGGAATTTCTTGGGTAGCCATACTTTTGATTCTTATAATGCTATCATAGATTTGTTTGGCTCACCCCCTCTTTTGGTTAATGGAACTGTATTAACTTTGGAGCATGTAATGCAAAGACTTGAAATTATTGAAAATAAGGTTGCTACCGTAGAGTTAATTGAAAATTTGGATAAAAAGATCCACAATCGAATCTCTCAATAAGGATCTAAAGTAGGAGTCACTTTGAAAAATATTAAAGAGAAGGAACCCATAGTTAATGAGAAAATAAATAACGATTCCACTAGAATTGATAAACTTGAGGATATTATTACCAACTTGGGAACCGCTTTTTCTTATGTAAAGAACACTCCAAGTCCTCCCGCTAAAATTGCCAAACTTATGTATGTTCCTAAGAATAAGGGTGAATCCTCTAGTAAGGAAACTGTGGATCTGAAATCTATAAGTGTTCATCCCAATCTTTTTGCTATCATTAAGGAACCATTTGTTACAAATGATTTTTTCGATCTTGTGCATAAAAATTTGATAATCAATAAAAAGAAATAAATTCCTAACGATGGTAGATGCCTCATCGAATAATTGCCTACCAAAGATGGCAATACCTAGATCTATCCTTGCTTGTTATGCCTAGCTAGGGGCGTTAAACGATAGCGCTTGTTGGGAGGCAACCCAATTTTATTTGTATTCCTTGCTTTTTGCTCCTGTTTCGTAATAAATAATTTATCTAGCCTCTGTTTTGGTTGTGTTTTTTGTGTTTAATTAGTGTTTGTGCCAAGTAGAACCGTTGGGAAGACTTGGGGAAAGTCTTGTTACACTTGCTGTAAAAAACAGAAACTTTAGCGCTCACGAGAACTACTGCCATTTTTATTTGGAAAGTGATATTTAGTTAATTCTTTTTGAAGATGATTAATAGATAAATTCCTCACGTCCAGAAATTTATTTTAGAATTTTTGGGATTCCAGATCTTGCGCTAGCTACAGATTACTACAGACTGTTCTGTTTTTGACAGATTCTGTTTTTCGTGTGTTGTTTGCTTATTTTGATGAATCTATGGCTAGTAAAATAGTTTATAAACCATACATAAGTTGGAATACAGTAGGTATAACACCAATATAAATAAAGAATGAGTTCATTAAAGTAATTTGAAGTGGTCTTTTGTTTTCTTTCGCTAACGGAGCTCACGAGATTTTCTACTTTAAGTTTTGTGTTGTGAAGTTTTCAAGTTTTGGTTAAAGATTTGATGGATTATGGAACAAGGAGTGGCAAGAGCCTAAGCTTGGGGATTCCCATGGCACCCCCAAGATAATATAAGGACACCTAAAATCCAAAGCTTGGGGATGCCCCGGAAGGCATCCCCTCTTTCGTCTACTTCTATCGGTAACTTTACTTGGAGCTATATTTTTATTCGCCACATGATATGTGTTTTGCTTGGAGTGTCTTGTATTATTTGAGTATTTATTTGTTAGTTTACCACAATCATCCTTGTTGTACACACCTTTTGAGAGAGCCATACATGATTTGGAATTTGTTAGAATACTCTACGTGCTTCGCTTATATCTTTTGAGTTATGTAGTTTTGCTCTAGTACTTCACTTATATCTTTTAGAGCACGGTGGTGGATTTGTTTTATAGAAACCATTGATCTCTCATGATTTACTTAGATTATTTTTAGAATCTTAAATAGCATGGTAATTTGCTTAAAATCCTAATATGCTTGGTATACAAGATTAATAATAAAACTTCCGTATGAGTGTGTTGAATACTATGAGAAGTTCGATGCTTGATAAATGTTTTGAGATATGAAGATGGTGATATTAAAGTTGTGCTAGTAGAGTAGTTTTGAATTTGAAGAATACTTTTGTTAAAGTTTGTGATTCCCGTAGCATGCACGT
This sequence comes from Triticum urartu, assembly GCF_003073215.2. Taxonomy (NCBI): domain Eukaryota; kingdom Viridiplantae; phylum Streptophyta; class Magnoliopsida; order Poales; family Poaceae; genus Triticum; species Triticum urartu. Next base: position 395,039,311 of record NC_053026.1, on the reverse strand, counting down.
ATGGTGAACCGTTATGTGATGAATTCGGAGCATGATTTATTTTTTGATTGTCTTCCTTATGAGTGGCGGTCGGGGAGGAGAGATGGTCTTTTCCTACCGATCTATCCCCCTAGGAGCATGCGCGTAATACTTTGCTTTGATAACTTGTAGATTTTTGCAATAAGTATATGAGTTATTTATGACTAATGTTGAGTCCATGGATTATACGCACTCTCACCCTTCCACCTTTGCTAGCCTCTCTAATGCCGCGCACCTTTCGCCGGTATCATACACCCACCATATACCTTCCTCAAAACAGCCACCATACGTACCTATTATGGCATTTCCATAGCCATTCCGAGATATATTGCCATGCAACTTCCACTGTTCTATTTATTATGACACACTCCATCATTGTCATATTTCTTAGCATGATCATGTAGTCGACATCGTATTTGTGGCAAAGCCACCATTCATAATTCTTTCATACATGTCACTCATGAGTCATTGCATATCCCGGTACACCGCCAGAGGCATTCATATAGAGTCATATTTTGTTCTAAGTATCGAGTTGTAATTGTTTAGTTGTAAGAAAAATAAAAGTGTGATGATCATCATTATTAGAGCATTGTCCCAGTGAGGAAAGGATGATGGAGGCTATGATTCCCCACAAGTCGGGATGAGACTCCGGATCAAAAATAAAAAAAGGCCAAAAAAAGGAGAAAGGGCCCAAATAAAAAATGAGAGAAAAAGAGAGAAGGGGCAATGCTACTATCCTTTTACCACACTTGTGCTTCAAAGTAGCACCATGATATTCATGATAGAGAGTCTCCTATGTTATCACTTTCATATACTAGTGGGAATTTTTAATTATAGAACTTTGCTTGTATATTCCAATGATGGGCTTCCCCAAAATGCCCTAGGTCTTCATGAGCAAGCAACTTGGATGCACACCCACTTAGTTTCTTTTAGAGCTTTCATATACTTATCGCTCTAGTGCATCCGTTGCATGGCAATCCCTACTCACTCACATTGATATCTATTGATGGGCATCTCCATAGCCCGTTGATACGCCTAGTTGATGTGAGACTATCTTCTCCCTTTTTGTTTTCTCCACAACCACCATTCTATTCCACCTACAAGTGTTATGTCCATGGCTCACGCTCATATATTGCGTGAAGATTGAAAAAGTTAGAGAACACCAAAAGTATGAAACAGTTGCTTGGCTTGTCATCGGGGTTGTGCATGATATAATTATTTTGTGTTGTGAAGATGGAGCATAGCCAGACTATATGATTTTGTAGGGATAACTTTCTTTGGCCATGCTATTTTGAGAAGACATAATTGCTTTGTTAGTATGCTTGAAGTATTATTATTTTTATGTCAATATTAAACTTTTGTCTTGAATCTTTCGGATCTGAATATTCATACCACAATTAAGAAGAATTACATTAAAATTATGCCAAGTAGCACTCCGCATCAAAAATTCTGTTTTATCATTTACCTACTCGAGGACGAGCAGGAATTAAGCTTGGGGGTGCTTGATACGTCTCCAATGTATCTATAATTTTTTATTGCTCCACGCTATATTATCTACTATTTTGGACATTATTGGGCTTTATTTTCCACTTTTATATTATTTTTGGGACTAACCTATTAACCGGAGGCCCAGCCCAGAATTGTTATTTTTGCCTGTTTTAGGGTTTTGAAGAAAAGGAATATCAAACGGAGTCCAAACGGAATGAAACCTTCGGGAACGTGATTTTCTCAACAAACAAGACCCGGGAGACTTGGACCCTACGTCAAGACACAAAAGAGGAGGCCATGAGGTAGGGGGGCGCGCCTACCCCCCCCCCCCCCCCCCCCCCCCCCCCCCAGGCACGCCCTCCAGCCTCATGGGCCCCTTTTTGCTGCACCGACGTACTCATTCCTCCTATATATACCTACGTACCCCCAAACGATCAGATATGGAGCCAAAAACCTAATTCCACTGCCGCAACTTTTTGTATCCGCGAGATCCCATCTTGGGGCCTGTTTCGGAGCTCCGCCGGAGGGGGCATCGATCACGGAGGGCTTCTACATCAACACCATAGCCCCTCCGATGAAGTGTGAGTAGTTTACCTCAGACCTACGGGTCCATAGTTATTAGCTAGATGGCTTCTTCTCTCTTTTTGGATCTCAATACAATGTTCTCCCCCTCTCTTGTGGAGAACTATTCGATGTAATCTTCTTTTTGCGGTGTATTTGTTGAGACCGATGAATTATGGGTTTATGATCAAGTCTATCTATGAACAATATTTGAATCTTCTCTGAATTTTTTTATGTATGATTGGTTATCTTTGCCAGTCTCTTCGAATTATCAGTTTGGTTTGGCCTACTAGATTGATCTTTCTTGCAATGGGAGAAGTGCTTAGCTTTGGGTTCAATCTTGCGGTGTCCTTTCCCAGTGACAGTAGGGGCAGCAAGGCACGTATTGTATTGTTGCCATCGAGGATTACAAGATGGGGTTTTCATCATATTGCATGAGTCTATCCCTCTACATCATGTCATCTTGCTTAAGGCGTTACTCTATTTTTAACGTAATACTCTAGATGCATGCTGGATAGCGGTAGATGAGTGGAGTAATTGTAGTAGATGCAGGCAGGAGTCGGTCTACTTGTCTCGAACGTGATGACTATATACATGATCATACCTAGATATTCTCATAACTATGCTCAATTCTGTCAATTTCTCAACAGTAATTTGTTCACCCACCATAGAATACTTATGCTCTTGATAGAAGCCACTAGTGAAACCTATGGCCCCCGGGTCTATCTTTATCATATTAATCTCCTACTACTTAGTTATTTCCTTTTCTCTTTACTTTGCATTTATTTTACTTTGCATCTTTATCACAAAAATACCAAAAATATTATCTTATCATATCTATCACATCTCACTCTCATAAGTGGCCGTGTAGGGATTGACAACCCCTATTCGTGTTGGTTGCAAGGATTTATTTGTTTTGTGCAGGTACGAGGGACTCGCGCGTAGCCTCCTACTGGATTGATACCTTTGTTCTCAAAAACTGAGGGAAATACTTACGCTACTTTGCTGCATCATCCCTTCCTCTTTGGGGAAAACCAACGCAGTGCTCAAGAGGTAGCAAGCACTACAGCATTTCTAATAATTATATGTGAATGACATATTGTTGATCGGAAGTAATGTAGAATTTTCTGGAAAGCATAAAGGAATGTTTGAAAGGAGTTTTTCAAAGTAAGACCTCACTGAAGCTACTTACATATTGAGCATCAAGATCTATAGAGATAGATCAAGACGCTTGATATATTTTCAATGAGTACATACCTTGACAAGATTTTGAAGTAGTTCAAAATGGAACAGTCAAAGAAGGAGTTCTTGCTTGTGTTGCAAGGTGTGAAGTTGAGTAAAGACTCAAAACCCGACCACGGAAAAAAAATAAAAAGAGAATGAAAAGTCATTCCCTATGCCTCAGTCATAGGTTCTACAAAGTATGTTATGTTGTGTACCAGACCTATTGTGTGCCTCACCATAAGTTTGGCAGGAGGGTACAATAGTGATCCAGGAGTGGCTCACTGGACAGCAGTCAAAAATATCCTTAGTGGAATAAGGAAATGTTTCTTGGTTATGGAGGTGACAAAGAGTTCGTCGTAAACAGTTACGTCTATACAAGTTTTGACACCGATCTGGATGACTCTAAATCTCGATCTAGATACATATTGAAAGTGGGAGCAATTAGCTAGAGTAGCTCCGTGAAAAGCATTGTAGACATAGAAAATTTGCAAAATACATACGGCTCTGAATGTGGCAGACCCGTTGACTAAATTTCTCTCACAAGCAAAACATGATCACTCTTTGGATGTTAATCACATAGCGATGTGAACTAGATTATTGACTCTAGTAACCCTTTGGGTGTTAGTCACATGGAGATGTGAACTAATCACATAAAGATGTGAACTATTGGTGTTAACTCACATGACAATATGAACTAGATTATTGACTCCAGTGCAAGTGGGAGACTGAAGGAAATATGCCCTAGAGGCAATAATAAAGTTGTTATTTATATTTCCTTATATCATGATAAATGTTTATCATTCATGCTAGAATTGTATTAACCGGACACTTAGTACATGTGTGAATACATAGAAAAACAGAGTGTCCCTAGTATGCCTCTACTTGACTAGCTCGTTAATCAAAGATGGTTAAGTTTCCTAGCCATGGACATGTGTTGTCATTTGATGAACGGGATCACATCATTAGAGCATGATGTGATGGACATGACCCATCCGTTAGCTTAGCATAATGATTGTTCAGTTTTATTGCTACTGCTTTCTTCATGACTTATACATGTTCCTCTGACTATGAGATTATGCAACTCCCGAATACCGGAGGAACACCTTGTGTGCTATCAAACGTCACAATGTAACTGGTGATTATAAAGATGCTCTACAGGTGTCTCTGATGGTACTTGTTGAGTTGGCATAGATCAAGATTAGTATTTGTCACTCCGAGTATCGGAGAGGTATCTCTGGGCCCTCTCGGCAATGCACATCACTATAAGCCTTGCAAGCAATGTGACTAATGAGTTAGTTACGGGATGATGCATTACGGAACGAGTAAAGAGACTTGCCGGTAACGAGGTTGAACTAGGTATTGAGATACCGACAATCAAATCTTGGGCAAGTAACATACCGATGAAAAAGGGAACAACGCATATCATTATGCGGTTTGACCGATAATGATCTTCGTAGAATATGTAGGAACCAATATGAGAATCCAGGTTCCGCTATTGTTTATTGACTGGAGATGATTCTTGGTCATGTCTACATAATTCTCGAACTCGTAGGGTCCGCACGCTTAACATTCTGTGACAATTTGTATTATGAGTTATGTGATTTGATGACCGAAGTTTGTTCAGAGTCCCAGATGAGATCGGGGACATGACGAGGAGTCTCGAAATGGTCGAGACGTAAAGATCGATATATTGGAAGGCTATATTCGGACATCGGAAAGGTTCCGAGTGACTCGGGTATTTTTCGGAGTACCGGAGAGTTATGGGAATTCGTATTGGGCCTTAATGGGCCATATGGGAAAGGAGATAAAGGCCTCATGGGTGGCCGCGCTCCTTCCCCATGGACTGGTCCGAATTGGACTAGGGAAAGGGGGCACCCCCTTCCTTCCTTCTCCTTCTCCCTTCCCTTTTTTCTATTCCATGTGGGAGATGGAATCCTACTAGGACTAGGGAGTCCTAGTAGGACTCCACACTTTGGGCTCGCCCTATGAGGGCCGGCCTCCTCCTCCCTCCATCCTTTATATACGTGGCCAGGGGGCACCCCATAGACACACAAGTTGATTGTTTCCAGCCATGTGTGGTGCCCCCCTCCACCATAATCCACCTCGGTCATATCGTAGCAGTGCTTAGGTGAAGCCCTGTTCCGGTAGCATCATCATCACCGTCATCACACCGTCGTGCTGACGAAGCTCTCCCTCGACACTCTGCTGGATCGTGAGTTCGTGGGACGTCACCGAGCCGAACATGTGCAGATTGCGGAGGTGTCGTACTTTCAGTACTAGGATCGGTCGATCGTGAAGACGTACGACTACATCAACCGCTCTGTCAGAACGCTTCCGCTTACGGTCTACGAGGGTACGTGGACAACACTCTCCCCTCTCATTGCTATGCATCACCATGATCTTGCGTGCATGTAGGAAATTTTTGAAATTACTGCGTTCCCCAACAGATACAACCCATAGATTCATCAAAATAACCAAACAACACATAGGTAATAGAATCTGTCAAAAACAAAACAGTCTGTAGCAATCTGAAAACTTTGTATACTTTTGTAACTCCAAAATTCTGAAAAATTAGAACAATCTAGGAAAATTGTATATCAATCTTGTGTAAAAAAATCAGATCAAAAGCATGCTTCTGTGATGTTTTAAAATTGTTTTACTGGGCGCAAGAGTTTCTGTTTTTCAGCAATATCAAATCAACTATCACCATGTACCATCCAATTGGTCTTGCTTGGCTCAAACACTAATTAAAACACCAAAACATAATTACTACAGAAGTAATAATATGTATTCTCATAAAAACAGAAACAAAAAATATTGGGTTGTCTCCCAACAAGCGCTTTTCTTCAAATCCTTTTCGCTACGCATTGATAATTTCAATGATGCTCACATGAAAGATAGCAATTGAAACACGAAGAGAGCATCATGTAACATGTGACCAACACATTTAAGTCTAACATACTTCCTATGCATTGGCATCTTATAAGCAAAAAAATTATCAAGACAAGCAAAAACTAGTGTATGCAAGAAAGAAGAAAGAAACAATAGCAATCTCAACATAATGAGAGGTAATTTAGTGACATGAAAATTCTACAACCATATTTTTCTCTCTCATAATAATTGCATGTGGGATCATATGAAAATTCAACAATATAGCTATCACATAACATATTCTCTACATGATCCACACGCATGCAAAGTTGACACTCTTCCAAAATAGTGGGATTATCATTAACTAAAGTCAAAACCTCTTCAAACCTACTTTTATTTTAAAAAATCAAGAGATTAAACACTCTCCAAATATGTGGGATTATTTTTACCTAGAGTTCACACTCTTCCAAACCCACTTTCAATATTACTACAAACATATTCATCATGAGGCTTAAATAAACTTTCAAGATCATAAGAAAAATCACCCCAATCATGATTATTGCAATAAGTAGTGGACATATCAAAAATAGCATCCCCAAGCTTGGGGTTTTGCATATCATTAGCACAATTATAATTAATAGAATTTATAATAACATCATTACAATCATGCTTTTGATTCAAGGAACTATCAAGTATGGGTGCAATAGCAATAATTTCATGTTTAACATAAGGAACTATAGCCAGTTCATCTCCATAAATGTAATTAACATAGGCATCATGGCCATAAGAATAGCAAGCATCATGTTCATCAAGGGGGGATATTTCAATCAAATCAACGGAATCATAATTATCTATAGATTCATGCATATCATTATTTTCTTCCAAAGCAGTGGTCATTCTCTCAATAAATTCTTTAACATAGACATTATGAGCATAGTTTTCATAGCAATATTTAAATATGTCAAAAATTTCCGATTTGTAGAGAGTAATAGCATACTTTTGAATCAAAGAAGTAACTTCGTAAGCACCCTTAAAAGCAACAAATTATTCAATTTGTTCGATATCATAGTAACTATAAACACCCTTTTCATAAGAAGATAAGATTTCATTATCATTAAACTCACATAGGTAGGGAAGGTGTTTTTTAGGGTTCTTAGAGCAACAACTAAAATCACAAAGTTCACGAAGATTCCAAGCATAACACAGCAAACAATGTATTTGATTCCATAAGAGTCTCCCTTTTTAAGACAAAGGGTAACACACAAAATGAGCATGCTCATCTAAAGATTTTCCCTCAACTAAACTAGTTGGGGTTTCAGCACGAGCACATATGGATCGAAGATGATCCAAGTAGAAAACTTTAAGTGGATCGATAAACCTTTTTGTTTCTGATTTTCAATAAATGCACAATTATTCCAAGCGAACAAGCAAACGAGCCAAGTAATACATAAAGGCAAATAGGAAAGAAGGCGAAAAAATTGTGTTTTTCTGAAAACGTTTTAGAAGTGGGGGGAGAAAACGAGAGGAAAATGGCAAATAATGTAATGCAAGAGATGAGAGTTTATGATAGGTACTTGGTAGGCTTGATGTAGAACCTCCCCAGCAAGGGCACCAGAAATTCTTCCTACTACTTCTGGAGCTTGCGTTGGTTTTTCCCTTGAAGAGGAAAGGGTGATACAGCAAAGTAGAGATAAGTATTTCCCTCAGTTTAAGAACCAAGGTATCAATCCAGTAGGAGGTACACGCAAGTCTCCAATCTATGCACCTGCAAAAACAATCAAACACTTCCACCCAACACAATAAAGGGGTTGTCAATCCATTCCCAATCACTTGCAAAGATGAGATCTAATAGAGATAGGTATAAAAGAATACTAAAATGTAAAACAAATAAATTGCAGCAAAGTATTTTTGGGTTTTTTGGTTTATAGATATGAAAATATATGATGGAAAGCAGACCCGGGGGCCATGGGTTTCACTAGAGGCTTCTCTCTTGAAATAAAATAATACAGTGGGTGATTGACACGTCTCCAATGTATCTATAATTTTTTATTGTTCCATGCTATTATATTATCTGTTTTGGATGTTTTTCAAGGAAATATGCCCTAGAGGCAATAATAAAGTTGTTATTTATATTTCCTTATATCATGATAAATTTTATTATTCATGCTAGAATTGTATTAACCGGAAACTTAGTACATGTGTGAATATATAGACAAACAGAGTGTCACTAGTATGCCTCTACTTGACTAGCTCGTTAATAAAAGATGGTTAAGTTTCCTAGCCATGGACAAGTGTTGTCATTTGATGAACGGGATCACATCATTAGAGAATGATGTGGTTGACTTGACCCATCTATTAGAGAATGAGGAAGCGATGATGAGCCCAGATTCCACAAAATGGCTTGAGGCCATGAAATCTGAGATAGAATCCATGTATGAAAACAAAGTGTGAACTTTGGTGGACTTGCCCGTTGATCGGGAAGCCATTGAGAATAAATGGATCTTCAAGAGCAAGAAGGACGTTGATAGTAGTATTACTATCTACAAAGCTCGAATTGTCGCAAAAAATTTTTGACAAGTTCAAGGTGTTGACTACGATGAGATTTTCTCACTCGTAGCGATGCTTAAGTCTGTCCGAATCATGTTAGCAATTGCCACATTTTATGAAATCTGGCAAATGGATGTCAAAACTGCATTCCTTAATGGATTTCTTGAAGAAGAGTTGTATATGATACAACAAGAAAGTTTTGTCAATCCTAAAGATGCTAACAAAGTGTGCAAGCTCCGGCGATCCATCTATGGACTGGTGCAAACATCTCGGAGTTGGAATATACGCTTTGATGAGTTGATCAAAGCATATAGTTTTATACAGACTTGCGGTGAAGCCTGTATTTACAAGAAAGTGAGTGGGAGCACTACTTCCTTTCTAATAAGTATATGTGAATGACATATTGTTGATCAGAAATGATGTAGAATTTTTTGGAAAGCATAAAGGCATGTTTGAAAGGAGGTTTTCAAAGAAAGACCTCGGTGAAGCTGCTTACATATTGGGCATCAAGATCTATAGAGATAGATCAAGACGCTTGATAAGATTTTTCAATGATTACATACCTTGACTAGATTTTTGAAGTAGTTCAAAATGGAACAGTCAAAGAAGGAGTTCTTGCCTGTATTGCAAGGTGTGAAATTGAGTAAAGACTCAAAACCCAACCACGGCAGAAAATAGAAAGAGAATGAAAAGTCATTCCCTATGCCTCAGCCATAGGATCTATAAAGTATGTTACGGTGTGTACCAGACCTATTGTGTACCTCACCAAGAGTTTGGCAAGAGGGTACAATAGTGATCAGGAGTGGATCACTGAACAACAGTCAAAATTATCCTTAGTGGAATAAGGAAATTTTTCTCGGTTATGGAGGTGACAAAGAGTTCATCGTAAGGAGTTACGTCAATGCAAGCTTTGACCGATCTGGATGACTCTAAGTCTCAATCTAGATACATATTGAAAGTGGGAGCGGTTAGCTAGAGTAGCTCCGTGCAGAGCATTGTAGACATAGAAATTTGCAAGATACATACGGATCTGAATGTTGCAGACCCATTTACTAAGCCTCTCTCATGAGCAAAACATGATGAGAACCAAGACTCCATGGGTGTTAGAATCATTACTGTGTAATCTAGATTATTGACTCTAGTGCAAGTGGGAGACTGAAGGAAATATGCCCTAGAGACAATAAGAAAGTTGTTATTTATATTTCCTAACATCATGATAAATTTTTATTATTCATGCTAGAATTGTATTAACCAGAAACTTAGTACATGTGTGAATATATAGACAAACAGAGTGTCACTAGTATGCCTCTACTTGACTAGCTCGTTAATCAAAGATGGTTAAGTTTCCTAGCCATGGACAAGGGTTGTCATTTGATGAACGGGATCACATCATTAGAGAATGATGTGATTGACTTGACCCATCCGTTAGCTTAGCACGATGATCGTTTACTTTGTTGTTATTGCTTTCTTCATAACTTATACATGTTCCTATGACTATGAGATTATGCAACTTTCGTATACCGGAGGAACACTTAGTGTGCTATCAAACGTCACAACATAACTGGGTGACTATAAAGATGCTCTACAGGTGTCTCCAATGGTGTTTGTTGAGTTAGCATAGATCAAGATTAGGATTTGTCACTCGATTGTCGAAGAGGTATCTCTGGGCCCTCTCGGTAATGCACATCACTATAAGCCTTGCAAGCAATGTGACTAATGAGTTAGTTGTGGGATGATGCATTAAGGAATGAGTAAAGAGACTTGCCGGTAACGAGATTGAACTAGGTATTGAGATACCGATGATCGAATCTCGGGCAAGTAACATAACGATGACAAAGAGAACAACGTATGTTGTTATGCGGTTTGACCGATAAAGATCTTCGTAGAATATGTACGAACCAATATGAGCGTCCAGGTTACGCTATTGGTTATTGACCGGAAATGAGCCTCGGTCATGTCTACATAGTTCTCGAACCCGTAGGGTCCGCACGCTTAACACTCGATGACGATCGGTATTATGAGTTTATGTGTTTTGATGTACTGAAGGTAGTTCAGAGTCCCGGATGTGATCACGGACATGACGAGGAGTCTCCAAATGGTCGAGACATAAATATCGATATATTGGAAGGCTATGTTTGGACATCGGAATGGTTCCGGATGAGTTCGGGCATTTACCGGAGTACAAGGGAGTTACCGGAACTCCCGGGAGTCAATGGGCCTTATTGGGCCTTAGTGGGAGAGAGGAGGAGGCGGCCAATGTGGAGGGCGCGCCCCCCAAGCCCAATCCGAATTGGGTGTGGGGCCGGCCCCCCTTTCCTTCCCTCTCTCTCCCCCTTCCTTTCTCTCCTACTCCAACTAGGGAAGGGGGAATCCTACTCCCACCGGTAGTAGGACTCCCCCCTTGGGCGCGCCATGAGAGTGTCGGCCCTCCCCTCCACCACTCCTTTATATACAGGGGAGGGGGCACCCCATAGACACACAAGTTGATTGTTTAGCTGTGTGCGGTGCCCCCCTCCACAAATTTCCACCTCGGTCATATCGTTGTAGAGCTTACGCGAAGCCCTGCGTCGGTAACTTCATCATCACCGTCATCACGCCGTCGTGCTGACCAAACTCTCCCTCGACCTCAGCTGGATCTAGAGTTCGTGGGATGTCGCCGAGCTGAATGTGTGCAGATCACAGAATTGTCGTACCTTCGGTGCTAGGATCGGACGGATCGTGAAGACGTACAACTACATCAACTGTGTTGTCATAACGCTTCCGCTTATGGTCTACAAGGGTACGTGGACAACACTCTCCCCTCTCGTTGTTATGCATCACATAGATGGATCTTGCGTGTGCGTAGGAAATTTTATTTTTTTGAAATTACAGTGTTCCCCAATAGTTTTATATGTATTAATATGGTATTTTATATTAATTTTGGGACTAACCAATTAACCTAGAGCCCAGTGCCAGTTCCTGTTTTTTCCTTGTTTTAGAGTTTCACAGAAAAGGAATACCACATGGAGTCCAAACAGAATGAAACTTTCGCGATGGTTTTTCTTGGATCAAAAGACATCCAGAGGACTTAGAGTACACAGCAGGGAAGCCACGAGGCACCCACAAGGACGGAGGGCGCGCCCAGGGGTGTAGGGCGCACCCACACCCTTGTGGGCCCCTCATGACTCCACCAACATATTTCATCCGCCTATATATTCTCAGATACCCCAAAACCTTCCATGGGAGCCACGAAACCACTTTTCCACCACCGCAACCTTCTATACCCATGAGATCCCATCTAGGGGCCTTTTCCGGCATCCTGTCGGAGCGGGATTCTATCACGGAGGGCTTCTACAACAACACCATTGCCTCTCCGATGAAGCGTCAGTAGTTTACCACAGACCTACGGGTCCATAGTTAGTAGCTAGATGGATTTTTCTCTCTCTCTTTGATTCTCAATACCATGTTCTCCTCGATGTTCTTGGAGATCTATTCGATGTAATACTTTTTGCGGTGTGTTTGTCGAGATCTGATGAATTGTGGATTTATGATCAGTTTATCTATGAATATTATTTGAATCTCCTCTGAATTCTTATATGCATGATTTGATATCTTTGCAAGTCTCTTCAAACTATCAATTTGGTTTGGCCAACTAGATTGGTTTTTCTTGCAATGGGATAAGTGCTTAGCTTTGGGTTCAATCTTGCGGTGCTCGATCCTAGTGATAGAAGGGGAACCGACACGTATTGTATTGCTGCCGTCGAGGATAACAAGATGGGATTTTCATCATATTGCTTGAGTTTATCCCGCTATATCATGTCATCTTACTTAATGTGTTACTCTGTTCTTATGAACTTAATACTCTAGATGCAGGCAGGAGTCGGTCGATGTGTGGAGTAATAGTAGTAGATGCAGAATCATTTCAGTCTACTTGACACGGACGTGATGCCTATATTCATGATCATTGCCTTAGATATCGTCATAACTTTGCGCTTTTCTATCAATTGCTCGGCAGTAATTTGTTCACCCACCGTAATATTTTCTATCTTGAGAGAAGCCTCTAGTGAAACCTATGGCCCCCGAGTCTATTTTCCATCATATAATCTTCTATTTTCCATCATATAAGTTTGCGATCTACAATTTTAGTTTCCTATTTACTTTCTTTGCAATCTTTTATTTTCCGATCTATAAATGAAAAATACCAAAAATATTACTTTACCGTTTATCCATCTGTAGCAGATCTCACTTTGCAAATAATCGTGAAGGGATTGACAACCCCTTTATCGCGTTGGGTGCAAGTTGGTGTTTGTTTGTGCAGGTATTCGGTGGATTGTGCATTGTCTCCTACTGGATTGATACCTTGGTTCTCAAAAGCTGAGGGAAATACTTACTCTACTTTGCTGCATCACCCTTTCCTCTTCAAGGGAAAAACAAATGCAAGCTCAAGAGGTAACATGAAGGATTTCTGGCGCCGTTGATGGGGAGATCTACGCCAAGCCGAGACATACCAAGTAACCAACATAAACAATCATCCCTTGCATTACATTATTCGCCATTCGCCTCTCATTTTCCTCTCCCCCACTTCTAAAATGATTTTTGAAAATATTTGCCTTTTCTTCGCCCCTCCTCCGTTCATCTTCTCCGCTTGCTTTTTGTGTGCTTGTGTGTTGGATTTCTTGCTTTGTCACGATGGCTCAAGATAATACCAAATTGTGTGATTCTTCCAATACCAACAACAATGATTTTATTAGTACTCCGATCGCTCCCGCTACTAATGCGGAATCTTGTGAAATTAATGTCGTTTTGCTGTATCTTGTTATGAAAGATCAATTTCCCAGCCTTCCAAGTGAAGATGCCGCATCCCATCTAAACAATTTCGTTGATTTGTGTGATATGCAAAAGAAAAAAGATGTGGATAATGATATTGTTAAATTGAAGCTATTTCCGTTCTCACTTCGAGATCGTGCTAAAACTTGGTTTTCATCTTTGCCTAAAAATAGTATTAATTCATGGAATAAATGTAAAGATGCTTTTATTTCCAAGTATTTTCCTCCCTCTAAGATCATCTCCCTTAGGAACGATATTATGAAATTTAAGCAAATTGATCATGAACATGTTGCACAATCTTGGGAGAGGATGAAATTGATGATACGAAATTGCCCTACTCATGGTTCGAATTTGTGGATGATTATATAAAACTTTTATGCTGGCTTGAATTTTGCTTCTAGAAATCTTTTAGATTCGACTGCGGGAGGTACTTTTATGGAAATTACTTTAGGAGAGGCTACTAAACTCCTAGATAATATTATGGTTAATTATTCTCAATGGCATGCCGAAAGATCTTCCACTAGTAAAAAAGTGCATGCAATTGAAGAGATTAATGTTTTGAGTGGAAAGATGGATGAGCTTATGAAATTATTTGCTAGTAAGAGTACTCCTACTGATCCTAATGATATGCCTTTGACCACTTTGATTGAAAATAATAATGAATCTATGGATGTGAATTTTGTTGGTAGGAACAATTTTGGTAATAACGCATATAGAGGTAATTTTAATCCTAGGCCATTTCCTAGTAATTCCTCTAATAATTATGCTAATTCCTACAACAATTCTTATGGAAATTATAATAAGGTGCCCTTTGATTTTGAGAATAGTGTTAAAGAATTTATGAGTTCGCAAAAGAATTTCAATGCTTTGATTGAATAAAAATTGCTTAAGGTTGATGATTTGTCTAGGAACATGGATAGAATTTCTCTTGATGTTGATTCTTTGAAACTTAGATCTATTCCACCTAATCATGATATCAATGACCCTCTCAAAGCCATGAGAATTTCCATTGATGAGTGCAAAGAAAGAACTACTAAGATGCGTGCTGAAAAAGATTGGTTTATAAAAGCGTGTTCTTCTAGTTTCCTTGAAAATAATGATGAAGATCTTAAAGTGATTGATGTGACTCCTATTGAATCTTTGTTTTACAATATAAATCTTGATAAAGATGGGACTGGAGATGAGTCAACCTTAGTTAAAACGTGTCCCAATGATTCGGAGTTTTTAGATCTTGATGCTAAAATTGATAAAAGTGGGATTGGAGAGGTCAAAACTTTAAGTAGCAATGAACCCGCTCTTTTGGATTTCAATGAATTTAATTATGATAATTGTTCTTTAGTAGATATTTCTTGTTGCAATCCATGTTGAATTCTCCTCATGCTTATAATCAAAACAAAGCTTTTACTAAACATATCATTGATGCTATGATGCAATGTTTTGAAGAAAAGCTTGAATTGGAAGTTTCTATCCCTAGAAAACTTTATGATGAGTGGGAACCTACTATTAAGATTAAGATTAAAGATTATGAATGCCATACTTTGTGTGATTTGGGTGCTAGTGTTTCCACGATTCCAAAAACTTTATGTGATGGGTTAGGTTTCCGTGAATTTGATGATTGTTCCTTAAATTTGCATCTTGCGGATTCCACTATTAGGAAACCTATGGGAAGAATTAATGATGTTCTTATTGTTGCAAATAGGAATTATGTGCCCATAGATTTCATTGTTCTTGATATTGATTGGAATCCTACATGTCCTATTATTCTTGGTATACCTTTCCTTAGAACGATTGGTGCAATTATTGATATGAAAGAAGGAAACATTAGATTTCAATTTCCGTTAAGGAAAAGCATGGAACACTTTCCTAGAAAGAAAATTAAATTGCCTTATGAATCTATTATGAGAGCCACTTATGGATTGCATGCCAAAGATGGTAATACTTAGATATATCTGTGTTTTTATGCCTAGCTAGGGCGTTAAACAATAGCGCTTGTTAGGAGGCAACCCAATTTTATTTTTGTTTTTGCTTTTTGGGTCCTGTTTTGCTTTAAATAATTCATTTAGCCTCTGGTTAGATGTGTTTTTTATGTTTTAATTAGTGTTTGTGCCAAGTAAGACCTTTAGGATAGCTTATGGTGATAGTTGATTTGATCTTGCTGAAAAACAGAAACTTTTGCGTCCAGTGACAGAAATGATCTGAGCTGCTGGAACGCGGTAAATTCTTGAATTTTTTTAAAAAATATTATTAAAAAAATTGTTTAGGTTGTACTAAATTTTCAGGATTATTGGAGTTACAGAAGTATAGGGGGGGTTATAGATTACTATAGAGTGTTCTGTTTTTGACAGATTCTGTTTTTCGCATGTTGTTTGCTTATTTTGATTCATCTATGGCTAGTATCGGGGGGTATGAACCATGGAGAAATTTTAATACATTAGATATTACACAAATATAAATAAATAATGAGTTCACAACAGTACCAAAAGTGGTGATTTATTTTCTTAGACTAACGGAGCTTACGAGATTTTCTATTGTGTTTTGTGTTGTGAAGTTTTCAAGTTTTGGGCAAGGATTTAATGGACTATGGAATAAGGAGTAGCAAGAGCCTAAGCTTGGGGATGCCCAAGGCACCCCAAGGTAATATTCAAGGACAACCAGGAGCCTAAGAATGGGGATGCCCAGAAGGCATCCCCTCTTTCGTCTTCGTCTATCAGTAACTTTACTTGATGTTATATTTTTATTCACTACATGATATGTGTTTTGCTTGGAGCGTCTTGTATGATTTGAGTCTTTGCTTTTTAGTTTGACACAATCATCCTTGTTGTACACACCTTTTTAGAGAGACATGTATGAATCATGATTTATTAGAATACTCTATGTGCTTCACTTATATCTTTTGAGCTAGGCAAATTTGCTCTAGTGCTTCACTTATATCTTTTTAGAGCACGGCAGTGGTTTTATTTTTATACAAATTGATGAACTCTCGCACTTCACTTATATTATTTTGAGAGTCCTTAAAACAGCATGGTAATTTTCTTTGGTTATTAAATTAGTCCTAATATGATAGGCATCCAAGAGGGATATAATAAAAACTTTCATATAAAGTGCATTGAATACTATGAGAAGTTTGATTCCTTATGATTGTTTTGAGATATGAAGATGGTGATATAAGAGTCACGCTAGTGAGTAGTTGTGAATTTTAGAAATACTAGTGTTAAAGTTTGTGACTCCCGTAGCATGCACGTATGGTGAACCGTTATGTGATGAAGTCAGAGCATGATTTAATTATTGATTGTCTTCCTTATGAGTGGTGGTCGGGGACGAGTGATGGTCTTTTCCTACCAATCTATCCCCCTAGGAGCATGCGCGTAGTACTTTGTTTCGATGACTAATAGATTTTTGCAATAAGTATGTGAGTTCTTAATGACTAATGTTGAGTCCATGGATTATGCGCACTCTCACCATTCCACCATTGCTAGCCTCTCTAGTATCGCGCAACTTTCACCGATACCATACACCAACCATTATACCTGGCCATGGGAAGCCCGGTCCAGCCAGCCCAGCCCGAAAAAGCCCGACCCGGCCCAACCCGACGCTGCTCCCGGGTCGAGCTTCAGCCTAGATTTTGAGCCCGATGGCCGGGCCGGGCCCGGGCCCGTCGTTTTTGCACTTTTCTGAAGGTCGGGGCGGCCGGCCCGGAGCCTGACGGGCTTTTACGTGTTCGGGCTGGGCTCGTGCTTAGGAAACAGGCCCGATGGCCGGGCCAGGCCGGGCCCGGGCCTGGGTTTTTTGCGTCGGGCTTAGCTAGGCCTGGCCCAAAGCCCGGCTCGGCTCGAGGTATGGCCAGGTATACCCACCATATATCTTCCTCAAAACAACCACCATACATACCTATTATGGGATTTCCATAGCCATGTCGAGATATATTGCCATGCAAATTTCCACTGTTCCGTTTATTATGACACACTTCATCATTGTCATATTGATTTGCATGATCATGTTATTGACATCATATTTGTGGCAAAGCCACCATTCATCATTGTTTATACATGTCGCTCTTGAATCATTGCACATCCGAGTACACCGCCGGAGGCATTCATATAGAGTCGTATTTTGTTCTAAGTATCAAGTTGTAATTCTTGAGTTACAAGTAAATAAAAGTGTGATGGTCATCATTATTACAGCATTGTCCCATGTGAGTAAAGGATGATGGAGACTATGATTCCCCCACAAGTCGGGATGAGACTACGGATGAAAAAAACAGGCCAAAGAAGCCCACAAAAAATGAGAGAAAAGAGAGAAGGGGAAATGTTACTATCCTTTTTCCACACTTGTGCTTCAACGCAGCACCATGATCTTCATGATAGAGAGTCTCCTATGTTGTCACTTTCATATACTAGTGGGAATTTTTCATTATAGAACTTGGCTTGTATATTCCATTGATGGGCTTCCTCAATTTGCCCTAGGTCTTCGTGAGTAAGCGAGTTGAATGCACACCCACTTAGTTTCTTCTTGAGCTTTCATAAACTTTTAGCACTAGTGCATCCGTTGCATGGCAATCCTACTCACTCACATTGATATCTATTTATGGGCATATCCATAGCCCGTTGATATGCCTAGTTGATGTGAGAATATTTCCTTCTTTTTGTCTTCTCCACAACCACCATATTCTATTCTACCTATAGCATTATGTCCATGGCTCACGCTCATGTATTGCGTGAAAGTTGAAAAGGTTTGAGAACATCAAAAGTATGAAACAATTGCTTGGCTTGTCATCGGGGTTGTGCATGATTTGAATATTTTGTGTGATGAAGATGGAGCATAGCCACACTATATGATTTAGTAGGGATAGCTTTCTCTGGCCATGTTTTTTTGGAAGACATGGTTGCTTTATAAGTATGCTTGAAGTATTATCATTTTTATGTCAATAATAAACTTTTGTTTTGAATCTTATGAATCTGAACATTCATGCCACAATAAATAAAATTACATGGATAAATATGTTAGGTAGCATTCCATGTCAAAAATTATGTTTTTATCATTTACCTACTCGAGGACGAGCAGGAATTAGGCTTGGGGATGCTTCATACGTCTCCAACGTATCTATAATTCTTTATTGTTCCATGCTATTATATTATCTGTTTTTGATGTTTTATATGCATTAATATGATATTTTATGTTATATTATTTTTGGGACTAACCTATTAACCTAGAGCCCGGTGCCAGTTTCTGTTTTTTCCTTGTTTTTGAGCTTCGCGGAAAAGGAATACCAAACGGAGTCTAAATGGAATAAAACTTCACGATAATTTTTCTTGGGCCATAAGACACCCAGGAGACTTCAAGTTCGAGTCAGAAGAGCCACGAGGCGGCGACAAGGGTGGAGGGTGCGCCCCCTTACCTTGTGGGCCTCTCGTGACTCCCCTGACCTAGTTATTCCTCCTATATATTCACATATATTCCCGAACCACCAGAAGCATCCATGAAAACACTTTCCACTGCCGCAACCTTCTATTCCCTTGAGATCCCATCTTGGGGCCTTTTCTGGCATCCTGTTGGAGGGGGGATTCGATCACGGAGGGCATCTACATCAACTCTATTGCCCTTCCAATGAAGCATGAGTAGTTTACCTCAAACTTACGGGTCCATAGCTAGTAGCTAGATGTATTCTTCTCTTTCTTTGATTCTCAATACCATGTTCTCCTCGATGTTCTTGGAGATCTATCCGATGTAATCTTCTTTTGCGGTGTGTTTGTTGAGATCCGATGAATTGTGGATTCATGATCAGCTTATCTATGAATATTATTTGAATCTTCTCGGAATTATTATATGCATGATTTGATATCTTTGTATTTCTCTTCGAACTATCAGTTTGGTTTGGCCAACTAGATTAGTTTTTCTAGCAATGGGAGAGGCGCTTAGCTTTGGGTTCAATCTTGCGATGTCCTCACCAAGTGACAAAGTAGGGGTAGCGAGGCACGTATTGTAATGTTGCCATCGAGGATAAAAATATGGGGTTTACATCATATTGCATGAGTTTATGAACTCAATACTCTAGATGCATGGTGGATAGTGGTCAATGTGTGGAGTAATAGTAGTAGATGCAGGCAGGAGTTGGTCTACTTGACACGGACGTGATGCCTATATTTCATAATCATTGCCTTGGATATCATCATAACTTTGTGTTTTTCTATCAATTGCTCGACAGTAATTTGTTCACCCACCGTATTATTTGCCTTCAAGAGAGAAGCCTCTAGTGAAACCTATGGCCCCCGGGTCTATTTCCATCATATTAGTTTCCGATCTACTATTTTGCAATCTTTTACTTTCATATCTATAAACCAAAAAACCCAAAATATTTTATTTTTTGTTTAGTTTTATTTATCTATCTCTATCAGATCTCACCTTTGCAAGTGACCGTGAAGGGATTGACAACCCCTTTATCGCGTTAGGTGCAAGTGTTTGATTGTTGGTGCGGGTATTGGTGATTTGCGTGTTCTTCTCCTATTGGATTGATACCTTGGTTCTTAACTGAGGGAAATACTTATCTATACTTGCATCACCCTTTCCTCTTCAAGGGAAAAACCAACGCAAGCTCAAGAAGTAGCAGATTCTGACAGACTTAAGCATCGCTACAGATGAGAAAGTCTCATCATAGTCAACTCCTTGAACTTGTTAAAAGCCCTTTGCCACAAGTCGAGCTTTATAGTCGGTGACATTACCGTCTGTGTCCATCTTCTTCTTGAAGATCCATTTATTCCAAATGGCCTTTCGCCCTTCAGGTAATACTTCCAAAGTCCATACTTTGTTTTCGTACATGGATCCCATCTCGGATTTCATGGCCTCTAACCATTTGCCATAATTCAGGCCCACCATCGCTTCTCCATAGCTCGTAGGTTCACCGTTGTCCAACAACATGCACTCTAAGACAGGGTTACCGTACCACTCAGGAGCTGTACATACCCTTTTTGATCTATGAGGTTCGATAGTAACTTGATCTGAAGCTTCATGATCATCATCATTAGCTTCCTCTTCAACTAACTTAGGTGCCACAGAAACATCTTTATGTGCTGCGCTACTCTCTGGTTGAAGCAAAGGTTCAACAATCTCATCAAGTTCTATCTTCCTCCCACTCATTCTTTCAAAAGAAACTCTTTCTCGAGAAAGGACCCGTTCTTAGTGACAAACACTTTGCCTTCGGATCTAACATAGAAGGTATACCCAACCATCTCATTTGGGTATCCTACGAAGATGCATTTGTCCGCTTTGGGTCGATCTTTTCCGGCTAAAGCCTTTTGGCATAAGCATCGCAGCCCCAAACCTTAAGAAATGACAACTTAGGTTTCTTGCCAAACCACAATTAATACGGTGTCATCTCCACGGACTTGGATGGTGCCCTATTTGAAGTGAATGCAGTTGTCTCTAATGCATAACCCCAACATGGTAGTGGCAGATCGGCAAGAGACATCATAGAACGCACCATATCCAATAAGGTACAATTATGACATTCGGACACACCATTATGTTGTGGTATTCCAGGTGGTGTCAATTGTGAAACAATTCCACATTGTTTTAAGTGATTGTTGATACGTCTTCGTTGTATCTACTTTTCCTAACGCTTTTGCTCTTATTTTGGACTCTAATTTGCATGAAACTAACCTGGACTGGTGTTGTTTTCAGCAGAACTACCATGGTGTTGTTTTTTGTGTAGAAATAAAAGTTTTTGGATTGGAACGAAAGTTTTTGGAGAATTTTTTTGCAATAAAAGAAAAATACTAGATCCAAGAACCACCGGAGGGGGGCCCTGGTTGAGCACAACCCACCAAGGCGCGCCACCCCCTCCAGGCACGCCCAGGTGGGTTGTGCCCACCTGGTGGCCCCGCAGACCCTAATTCCAACTCTTTAAATGCCCATATTTGGAGAGAAAAACAGGGAGGAAGTTTCATCGTGTTTCATGATACGGAGCCGCCACCACCTCCTGTTCTTCATCGGGAGGCCAGATTTGGAGTCCGTTTGGGGTTCCGAAGAGGGGGATCTTCGATCTTCGTCATGACCAACCCTCCTTCATCACCAATTCCATGATACTCCCCACCGGGAGTGAGTAATTCCTTCGTAGGCTCACTGGTCAGTGAGGAGTTGGATGTGATTCATCATGTAATCGAGTTAGTTTTGTTAGGGCTTGATCCCTAGTATCCACTATGTTCTGAGATTGATGTTTTTATGACTTTGCCATGCTTAATGCTTGTCACTTTGGGCCCGGGTGCCATGATTTCAGATCTGAACCGTTTATTTTTTCACCATTATATCTATGTTGTAGATCCGATATTACAAGCCATATTCACCTATTACGTGTTATGATCCGTAAACCCTAGTGTGACAGTAATTGGGATACTTTCCGGTGATGACCGTAGTTTGAGGAGTTCATGTATTCACCATGTGTTAATGCTTTGTTCTGGTTCTCTATTAAAAGGAGGCCTTAATATCCCTTAGTTTCCTTATGGACCCTGCTGCCACGGGAGGGTAGGACAAAAGATGCAATGCAAGTTCTTTCCATAAGCACGTATGACTATTTACGGAGTACATGCCTACATTATATTTATGAACTGGAGCTAGTTTTGTATCGCCCTAGGTTTCGACTGTTATATGATGCATATCTTCCAACGAATCCACCGATCCAATGGCCTATGAATTTTCTACATATTGTTTTTGCTAAGTTACTACTCCTGTTGTTACTATTATACTTGCTGCAAAATCATTGCTATCGTCGTTACTGTTACTATTGTTGTTACCACTACTATCAAAACTATCATACTACTGTGCTACTGATCACTTTGTTGTAGATATTTAATCTCCAGTGTGGTTGAATTGACAACTCAGCTACTAATACTTACAAATATTCTTTGGCTCCCCTTGTGTCGAATCTATAAATTTGGGTTGAATACTCTACCCTCAAAAAATGTTGCGATCCTCTATACTTGTGGGTTATCAATTGCCACACTCATAACTCATATACTCTCCCCCTCGATCAGATCGTAGGAATTTGATCTTCTTATTACGATGATTCTCAACTTCACTCTGAAATTGCTTGAACATTTTCAAATGTCTCAGACTTGTGCTTCACTAACTAAATATACCCATATCTACTCAAATCAAAGGTGAAGGTCAGAAAGTAACGATATCCACCGCGCGAGTCAATGCTCATCGGACCGCACACATCAGTATGTATGATTTCCAACAAGTTACTTGCTCGTTCCATTGTTCTGAAGAACGGGGTCTTAGTCATCTTTCCCATGAGGCACAGTTCGCATGTGTCAAGTGATTCTAAATCAAGTGACTCTAAAACTCCATCAGCATGGAGTTTCTTCGTGCTCTTTACACCAATATGACCTAAGCGGTAGTGCCACAAGAAAGTGGTACTATCATTATCAACTCTACATCTTTTGCCATCAATGTTATGAACATGTGTATGTGTATCATCACTATTGAGATGCAATAAGAATAAACCCCTCACAATAGGTGCACGACCATAAAAGATATTACCCATATAAATAGAACAACCATTATTCTTTGATTTAAATGAGTAACCGTCTCGCATCAAAAAGGATCCAGATATAATGTTCATGCTCAATGAGGCCCTAAATAACAAATATTCAGGTTCACCACTAATCCAGATGGTAATCGAAGAGCGAGCGTGCCAACTGCGATCACATCAACCTTGGAACCATTTCCCATGCGCATCTTCACTTTGTCCTTCGCCAGCCTTCGTCTATTCTGTAGTTCCTGCTTTGAATTGCAAACGTGAGCAACCGACACGGTATCAAATACCTAGGCACTACAACAAGATTTGGTAAGGTACACATCAATAACATGTATATCATTTATACCTTTGTTGACATTGGCCCCCTTCTTGTCGACCAGATACTTGGGGCAGTTCCACTTCTAGTGGCCAGTTCTCTTGGAATAGAAGCACCCAGTCTCTGGCTTGGGTCCAGCCTTGGGTTTCTTCACGGGAGGAGCAACTGTCTTGCCACCTTTATTGAAGTTTCCCTTATTTCCCTTGCCTTTCTAGAAACTAGTGGTTTTATTCACCATAAACACTTGATGATCCTTCTGGATGTCTGACTCTGTGACTTTTAGCATCGCGAACAGCTCGGAGACTGACTTTGTTCATCCCTTGCATGTTATAGTTCAACACAAAGCTCTTGTAGCTAGGTGGTAGCGATTGAAAAACTCTGTTAGTGACAGCCTCTGGCGGGAGCTCAACTCCCAACTCAGCCGGACGGTTGTAGTACCCAGACATTCCGAGTATGTGCTCACTGACAGACCCGTTCTCCTCCATCTTGCAGGCATAGAACTTAACGGAGGTCTCATACCTCTCGATCTGGGCATTCTTCTCAAAGATAAATTTCAACTCCTGGAATGTCTCATATGCTCCATGATGTTCAAAACGCCTTTGAAGTCCCGGTTCTAAGCCATACAGCATGGTGCACTGAACTGTTGAGTAGTCATCAACACACGACTACCATGCGTTCAAAATGTCCACAATCGCTGGAGGGGGTGGCACACCAAGCGATGCATCAAGGACATAATACTTTTGGGCAGTCGTGAGGATAATCCTCATATTATGGGCCCAGTCTACAAAGTTGCTTCCATCATCTTTCAGCTTAACTTTCTCTATGAATGCATTGAAATTCAGGGGAGCTACTGCGCGAGCCATTGATCTACAACATAAATTTGCAAAGATAACTTAGACTATTGTTCCAGATAATGAGTTCAATTAATCATATTACTTAAGAACTCCCACTCAAATCGACATCCCTCCGGTCGTCCGAGTGTAACATGATCCAAATTCACCAACCCAAGTCAGATCATCACGTGAGATGAGGTGGTTTCAATGGTGAACATCTCCATGTTGATCATATCTACTATATGACTCGTGTTCGACCTTTCGGTCTCTTATGTTCCGAGGCCATGTCTATACATGCTAGGCTTGTCAAGTTTAACCCAATTGTTTTGTATGTGCAAAACTGGCTTGCACTCGTTGTATGCGAACGTAGAGTCTATATATCACACCTGATCATCACGTGGTGCTTCGAAATGACGAACTTTCGCAACGGTGCACACTTGGGGAGAACACAATTTTATCTTGAAATTTAGTGAGGAATCACCTTATAATGTTGCCGTCGTCCTATGCAAAATAAGATGCATAAAAGGATTAACATCACATGCAAATCATAAGTGACATGATATGGCCATCATCTTGTGCTTTTGATCTCCATCTCCAAAGCACCGGCATGATCTCCATCATCACCGGCATGACACCATTATCTCCATCATCATGATCTCCATCATCGTGTCTCCATCGGGGTTGTCCATGCTTCTACAACTATTTCTACCATTTAGGGATAAAGTAAAGCATTACATAGCTCTAATGATTGACACGCAGGTCATACAATAATTAAGACAACCCTACGGCTCCTGCCGGTTTCCATATTCATCGACATGCAAGTTGTGATTAATTATACAAAACATGATCATCTCATACATCAAATATATCTCATCATGTCTTTGGCCATATCACATCACAACATACCCTACAAAACAAGTTAGACGTCCTCTAATTGTTGTTGCATGTTTTACGTGGGTGCTATGGGTATCTGGCAAGAACAATTCTTACCTATGCAAAGCCACAACGATGATATGCAAGTTGCTATTTAACTTTCTACAAGGATCGCCGTTGTCGAATCCGATTCAACTAAGGTGGGAGAGACATACACCCGCCAGCCATCTTTATGCAACAAGTTACATGTTACTCGATGGAACCGATCTCATGTACGTGGACATGTAAAGTTGGTCCCGGACGCTTCATCCCACAATACCGCTGAATCAAAAAAAGACCAAGGAAGGAAGCAATCTGAATATCAACACCCACAAACTCCTTTGTGTTCTACTCATGATGTCATCTACGCAAAGACCTAGCTCATGATGCCACTCTTGGGGAACGTTGCATGGGAAACAAAAAATTTCCTATGCTCACCAAGATCAATCTAGGAGATGAACGTCTACGAGAGGAGAGATTGCATCTACATATCCTTGTATATCGCTAAGCGGAAGCATTAAGAAACGCGGCCGATGTAGTCGAACGTCTTCGCGATTCAATCACGATCTGTCCCGCGAACTCCCGATCCAAGTGCTGAATGGACGGCACCTCCGCGTTCAACACATGTACACCTTGATGACGCCTTCACCTCCTCGATCCAGCGAGCGATGGTGAAGTAGTAGCTCGAGTCCTTCAGCAGCACGACAACACGATGGCGGTGGTGGTGGATAAATCTCGGCAGAGCTTCGCTAAGTTGTGCGGAGAGAATATGGACTACGAGGGAGAGGGAGGGCTGCGCCGTGGCATAGATGGGGGTGGCTCCCCTCCCTCTAACCCCTCTATATATAGGGGAAGGGAGGAGGAGGGCGCCCTAAGGTTTCCCCTAGGGGGCGGCGGCCACCAAAGATGGGAGCACCCCTAGGGAAACCCTAGGGTGGCTTGCCTCCCAAGCCAGGTGGCGGCAGCCCTAGGGGCGCCCCGCCTCCTCTGGTGATCATGCGAAGGGGTGAGGGGGTGCACAGCCCCTTAGTAGGCAGGTGTGCTCCCTCCCCTTGGCCCATGAGGCACCCCAACACTTGCTGGGGGCCCCCCGTAACCCTTTTCTGTTCTTCTGGGCATAACCCGGCAGCCCCGAAACACTTATGGATTCCAATACCCTTCATCCTATATATCAATCTTCACCTACAGACCATTCTGGAGTTCCTCATCATGTTCGGGATCTCATCAGGGACTCCGAACAACCTTCGGTTACCACCATAACAACTGAACTATACTTATATCGCCACCAAACGTTAAGTGTGTAGACCCTGTGGGTTCGTGAACTATACAGACATGACCGAGACACATATACGGCCAATAACCAATAGCGGGACCTGGATATCCATATTGGTTCCTACATATTCTATGAAGATCTTTATCGGTCAAACCTCGATGTCAAGGATTCAGATAATCCCGTATGAAGTTCCCTTTGTTTATCGGTATGTTACTTGCCCGAGATTCGATCGTCGGTATCACCATACCTAGTTCAATCTCGTTACCGGCAATTCTCTTTACTCGTTCTATAATACAATATTCCGTGGCTAACCCATTAGTCACATTGCTTGTAAGCTCATTGTGATGATGTATTACCGAGTGGGCCCTAGGATACCTCTCCATCATACGGAGTGACAAATCCCAGTCTTGATCCATGCCAACTCAACAAACCCTCAGACATACCTATAGAGCACATTTATAGTCACCCAGTTACGTTGCGATGTTTGGTACACACAAGGTACTCCTCCGGTGTCAGTGAGTTGCATGATCACATGGTCATAGGAACATATACTTGACATGCAGAAAACGGTAGCAATAAACTTGACACGATTATGCTACGTTCATAGCTTGGGTCTTGTCCATCACATCATTCTCCTAATGATGTGATCCCATTATCAAATGACAACTCATGTCTATGGCTAGGAAACCATAGCCATCCTTGATCAATGAGCTAGTCCAATAGAGGCTCACTAGGGACATGTTGTTGTATATGTATCCACACATGCATTTGAGTTTTCGGACAATACAATTAAAGCATGGATAATAAACGATTATCATGAACAAGGAAATATAATAATAACCACTTTATCATTGCCTCTAGGGCATATTTCCAACATCTTCGTCACGACAAACATCTCCATCAACTTTGTCGTCGTCATCAATATCTTTCTCCCTCTGTATGCAGCAGAGTACTCTCCCTCAACCCGCTGTAATCCCTACTTGAACATGATGTTTGATGCTATATATTATTATTCAATAATGTGTTGTATCTCTATTATGTAGTTTCTTTTTGCCCTATCGGTTAATTGTAATATGTTATGGTTGATTTGAGTTGTACACTATTATGGTGTTGTCCTATGGTGCCCATCGTTTTCGCACACGTGTGGGATTCAGACTGTAGGGTGTTGCAATATGTGATTGATTTGCTTATGGTGGGTTGTTAGGGTGATTGAAACTAAAACCTCACTTTGTGAGTTGTTGCATCCAGGATTATAGGGGACCATATATCCTAATGCTACGGTTGGGTTTTACCTTAAAGGATGTGTTAGTATTTGTGGATGCTTTCTAATTGTTCCAATCATAAGTACTTATAGTCAATGGAATTTACTACATATTAGCATAAGCCTCTC
Source organism: Triticum urartu (assembly GCF_003073215.2). Classification (NCBI taxonomy): domain Eukaryota; kingdom Viridiplantae; phylum Streptophyta; class Magnoliopsida; order Poales; family Poaceae; genus Triticum; species Triticum urartu. The sequence continues at coordinate 395,011,540 of NC_053026.1, read as the reverse complement.
CCGCCTGAAAAACTGCAGATGATTATCACCATCGTTTCATATCCAATCCTGGGGACAAAGCTTTACTTTATTGTTCTTTCATTTAAACATCACCTAAATTTTATTTATAAATTCTTTATTGTCTTGCAAAGCTATTTTTTCATACCCGCGTGGTAGATTTATTTCTTGTTTCTAGATAAAGCAAACGCCTAGTGTGCATAGGGTTGTATCAGTGGTTGATAGAACCTTAGAGAATACAAATTATAACTTTAGCTCCCCATTGGGTTCGACATTCTTACTTTTCGGAAAGGCTACAAATGATCCCCTATACACTTGTGGGTTATCACACACGAACATTCATATGTCAGATCCGTTGACAAAGTCTATACTACAAGCGAAGCATATTTTACACCAGCATACCACAAGTGTGAAGTGCACTTGCAGTAACTAGATTATTGACTCTAGTGAAAGTGGGAAACTATTGAAAATATGCCTTAGAGGCCATAGTAAACTATTATTCATTTCCACATTTTTTATTATTTTTATATTTCTAGGCTATAACTGCAATGGTCCCTGGATATGAGATTCAAAGGAAACCCATTTGTACATGCGGAAACATAAAGTCCAAGAAGTTCCCTAGTCTTGCCTCTAAGGCTAGCTATGATGATCATGTTTTCCTCATCATCAGGCATTGTTAAAGTAACAAGGATGTCTGTAAGAATGGGAGCATTGTTGGCGGAGTAGTGGCGCTAGATATACCAAACTAAATGATATACTTTGAGATCACATCATCACAATGTTATAAGTACAATCTTGCAGGTGTTAACATTCTTTGACCATGAGAGTATCGAGTAACTTCATGTTGAACGGTGTACTTTGGGGTTTGTCAAACGTTACCCTCAACATGATGATTGTAACAACAACTTTTGGCTGCATTAGAAAAGTAGGCCTAGGGACTTGATAGCTCCATATTAGGACTGGCTCCTCTAATGATGGAGATATACTTTTCGGGCCTCTCAGTATTTCGGTATCAATCATCGTCTTGCCAGACACAGTGTCATATATTCACACGGATACCGCAATGCAAAAACGAGAAAGAGAATAAAACTAGTAGCAAGGATAGCTTGGTATAGTTCGGATTGTTGCTTCACATGGATATTGAAAGTCTCGCCTTGGGTTTTTTATATATCGTGAATCAAAGGGAATTGTGTACGTGAACTAAACTTTCGCACGATAATTATTCAAGTATGTGTAGGAGTAAATATGGATGCCTAGATCCCTCCATTGATTATTGACTGGAAGGTGCTCTGGGTCATGTCTACACATTAGCGAACCTGCGGGGTCACATGCTTAAGGTTCATCAATTTATTGAGTACTAGGATGTGCTAGGAGCCTGGGAGAATTGAACCGGGAATCTTACTGAAAGATTGAAAATGTTTCATAGAGAAACCTGGAAGTGTTTTAAAGAAAGCCGAAAGAGTTTCAGAAAACCGCTAACATCCCGGAGAACCTATATACTCCCTCCGTCCGATGAAGAGTGTATGTTTGGGTTTAAAATTTGTCCATAAAAAGTGTACTTCTATCTTCCCAATGCATTTTAAAGTATTTTCTCTCATCACAGTAATCAATACCAATAGCATTCTATACATAGTCTTCTTAATTTCTACATGCACTTAGCTCATTGGGGGTTGGGTAATTAAAGAGGAGAGAGATGGTGGCTTGCATTTCCCAATGCATTTTTACTCCACTCCATAATTTGTCATAAAATTTCTAGATGTACACTTTTCACCGGACGGAGGGAGTAGCACTATAAAGTCCAGTAAGGTTCTGGAATATTCCATAAACTTCTGGAAGATTCTGGAAGGCTCCACGGGCTACTCCATTGGCTAGTCCCAAGTGGGGCAGCCTCATGGGACTATGGGGCCCAATAGTGGGGTGCTCACTTTGCCTTCTACGGCAAGTTGGGGCAGCTATGGTTTTTGGGATCCCAACCCTTGGTGTGCTAGCCCTGGAGAGGAGGGAACCCCTCCTTAAAGAAGCTCATTTCCACTTTCCCTTAAAGTAGCCCCCAAACGTATCTCTTTTTTGCTTGAAGGCTACCTCTCCCTGTCTCAAAAATTGTGCACCGTTGTTAGGCTGCTCTACCACAACACCTAGTGCTTCAGTAGTTCTTCACTCTGGATGGCGAAGCCCTGCTGGATCGGTGATCTTATATGCATGGATACCGACAGAGAGATCACTACTTTGATCCTAGATCAGGAGGAGAAAATTCCCACAGTTGGGTGGTTTAATCCTACCTACAGGAATCTGCATCAACGATTTCACCAACCTCTAATCTTCACTGCGTTCATTGGTAAATATTAGATCAAACCTATTTGTGTCTTCATAGTGATCCTGGGTTTATTAATAGAACGACATTTTTTGTTTTCTACTATGTTTCCCAACAGGGGGAGTGCTCTAGAGGAACCTAGACATCCACCATGCCAATGCCCTACACCTAGGACCCATCAAAAACCAGTCGGCGCGCATGCATTTTCACAATCCGCCCCACCCTTCACGCACTGTAACCTACACTCTTCCTACATCGGAACCCATCACTTGGTTTATCATCCCGCCAGACCGAACACCTATCCGCCTCGCGTCTGCATTGGTGAATCCAGGGACTATCAACAAGCAAGTCTAATGCGTGAAGGAGAGGGAAAAAAGAAGAAGAGGGTTGTTGTAGCCGCTCAGGCCCGATCTCATCCTCCACAATGGCCCGTTGTGCCAGTGCCACTCCAGAATTCGCCACCCTGGCCAACCTAGTTCAAGCCCGCAATACTTCGCTGCTCCTCCGTAAGGTCAACCCAATTTGCAGCAATTGTCGCAACACTCAGCCACCTACTTCACCTCTAGTCGCCCTCCACCATACGCCCTCAACCTAAACAACGACTATGTGTTCATTGAGTCATCAATGTTCATCCAGTCGTGGTATCTACCCGAGGAGCCCTTGTCTCATGGCCAGTGGTCACTATTTTGTGGAATGCCTCCCCCGAGCTCGACGGCAATGAGGCGATGATGAACATGACACATAATGGCGGCAACCACGAAGACGGCCAAGTGGATGATCACTACTCGTCGTAGCCAGAGAAAGAGCTACTGACGGATGCCCAACAACCATCGGTGTCCGATGCAGATGCAAAGAAGAAGAAGGGTTTAGCGTACTCGACCAAAAATGACAAATTGTTGCGTTTGTCATGGTTGGGCAAATGTGTTTTGACCTGTTTCACAGGACCGAGCAAAAGGGCTTGGCATTTTGGCAAAGCGTACATGATTAGTTTCATGAGCGAAGTCACTACAACCCTACGACAAGGAAGTGATCCATGTTCACAATCCGAGATCGCTTAGTTGTCAATACTACACCATTCAAGAGGTCGTCAACAAGTATTCTGGTGCTTATGCACAAACGCAAAATGAGTGGCCAAGTGGCATGTCACTCCAAGAGCTCGTAAGTGGTTGCTTCCAATAGCTCTATGTGTTGGTCATTTGATTGTTTTTCTCTATCTTGCAACTAGTTGATCATATGTTTGCATTGCTTTGAAAGCTAGGCCACATTGTACCACAAGAACGAGGAAAGCCATTCACGATGCTCCACTGTTGGTGCAAGGTTAATGGGCAAAGTAAGTGGAGCAACATTGCCAATTCTGTCAAGATGACGAATGCCAATGCTAAAGGGAATGAAGTTGATGATCCAAGCAATGGAGTTGGAGGAGGGCTTGCACCGCCACACGTGTGATAAGGTTGAGGGGAAGAAAATGAGATACTGAGAAGGAGAAGCGAGAAGGGATGGTGGCCAAGATGACGAAGAAGTTCAAGGATATCATGACGAAGAAGGAAGAGGCATGTGCCAAGCGCAATGAACTCAAGGAGGAAAAGAAGGTGGAGAGGTCTAATGTGTTCGTGAAAATACATACAAAAGAAGAAGATTGAGCTCGAGGAGAGGAAGTTTGCAGTCAAGCATGTGTGTGAGGGGCAAAAGGTCTAATGTGAGAAGACGAACGACTTGGGTCGAGATGCGTCAAAGTATGTTCATGGATTGCATGGTAGCATGTACGCACACTTTGTGCAAAAATGAGGGGAAAAGAGACCGAAAATTGAGGCATTTGATATGGACATTCGATGCTTTCGCTTTTGGTTCGATGGATGTATAAAGCATATTGGAAAACATAGCGTGCTTTTGCTATTAGTTAAATTTATTTGCAACTATTTAAATGTATGATTGAATTGATGTTGTTGTACAAAACTTGACAAAAAAAACTAAACAATTAAAAAACATGTGGAAGAAAAATATGTGGGACATGGTTGAATGGTCAGCGTCCGGCTAGATGCTGCCGCCCCGCTCCCAAGACATTTGGAGGCGTTCGTTTGAAAACGCCGTTGGAATACTACAACGTTCTTACTGTATCATGCGTGTAATATGTACGCACAGTAGATTCAGACTAGTCATAATGGAGAGTAACTTAGAGTAGTACTCTCTCCGATCCTTTTTACTCTACATATTAGATTTGTCTGAAGTCAATCTTATCCAACTTTGAGCAAATTTATATAAAAAATTATAGACATTCACATAACAACATCAATATCATTAGATTCATCTTGGAATATATTTTCATATTACATTTATTAGATATTATAGATGTTAATAGTTTCTAATATAAATTTGGTCAAACTTAGTAAAGTTTGACTTTTGGCAAATCCAATGTGCAGAGTAAAAAGGACCAGAGGGAGTAACATGCATATATTACTAGTCTATGTTACTACCTTCACAATGGGTAGTAAGTAGTAACATATGTGTTGTGTCATGCATCACTTTATTTGTTAGGTTGTGGACTCATCTGTTTTTGATAAGTGTGATGTTACAGTAACTAGCTATATTACTACATGCCTCTTTTTTTTATTAATTTTGCCAAGATAAATGTGATGTTATCACTTAGGGGGTGTTTGTTTCCAGGGACTTTTTTGTGTAAGGACTAGAAAAAGTCCTTCTTAAAGACTTTTTTACCAAACGAGGGGGGGGGGGCTTTTTAGGGACTAAACTAGGCATTTGGGACTAAATGAAGAAGACTCTCAAGGAGAGTCTTTTTGGGAATTTTTTCAACAATGCCCCTCCATTCATCCATTGGCCCGCCACCCCATGGTGTTGTTTGATTATTATTTTTCTATATACTAGGGGCAACATATTCATTTAATAACCTCTAGAAAGGGACTAGGAACTTTTTAGTCTTTGAAAACAAACAGGAAGAGACTTTTTAAAGACTATAGACTTTTTTGTTGAGACTAGAAAAAATCCTAGAACTAGAGAACCAAACACCACCTTAGTATATTACTCCAGGATAGTCTCAGGCAACACGGCACCGGGCCCTCCTCCTCTTCCTCTCTCGGGAACGCGTAGGACGGGCAGCAATTTGAGGTCAGGACACATTTATCTTTCCTGATTAATGGCTACTCTCTCTCTCTCTCTAGGGAGTATGTACTAGCTGGCCGGAAGCACAAATGTAGAGGGTCAAGACATATTCCCTCCCCCTCTCCGTTGGACAGTGACATTGGAAACTCGCAAACGGTTGGCCGGGCATTGAATGCCTTCGCCATTAACCCCTCTGTGGAATCTTCACGCATGCAGAGACCGAGACCGAGGCGCCTTGGCAAATCCAAGAAGATAAACAATACTCAAATCCTGAGTACCAAGATAAATTACACTTTTTGAAAAAAGGAGGAAAACATCCCCCGGCCTCCACTCTGCCTCTCCTAGACAAAGCCATGGCGTCAACCTAACTTCGGTTACATTATTTTGGTCAGTCTGTGACAGTTGACAGATCTAACGTGAAAATCTTTTTGTTCCGTGTATATATATACAAGTTATATACTCCAGTAGAGATCATTCCCAAAACAATTACGTGTTTTTACCGATTTCTTAAGCATACACCAGGCTCAGCCATGGATGAGCAGCTGTGCGTCCTGGATTCCATGCACAGTACCGGAACAGAAGCCAAGACTGGCGAAGTTCCCTCTTCCGTTGGCACTTACCACTATTAGGGCTCGCATTATTGAAGCAGAAACGAACTTTACTGTTAGTGCTAGAGCCTGTTTGTCTTGGCCGTGTCCCACTGATGCGCGCCCTTCAATCTGCCCTTTGCACTGCATATGCAGCTCTTGTTTGCATTTACTGCTACTTTCTTCACACGGAACAGTAATATACCGTGCGACCGAATACGGCCGGCCAAACTGTGCTTTCTCACTTGCGCAAATAGTAACTTAATTAAACCAAGCAGTAGACCCGGTGCCCTTGTCACTTAAGATCTTGACCGCTGTGATTGCGGCATTGCTAGTATACTGGTGTGCACGTCACGCCTGATGCCTCTGTTGTGCATTGCACAGTCCTTGCAGAAGTCATTGTTCCCTTAACTAGTAGCTAAGGTAGGCATATATGACGGGACAACACTGAACCAACTATTCTCGATCGGTCCCGTACATCGTGTGCCAAATATTACGATTTCACCTTTTCTTATCGCCTGCATGCACTGTCACAGCAGCCTATTGAAAGGATAATTGAACGCAGAACATGGATATCTAATCCATAAATTAGCCGGGTGGCGTACCATTGTTCTCACTGCACGCAGGAAAAATATATCATTCTGGTCCTTTCATGCTTTTCGCCACCTTATCTATCTCTTCACTCATGAAGTTAATACAAGTAAGGACTGATTTCTGTCTTACGTAGGGACACGTCATTTCCGCACCTAAAGCTCATATGCCCTCACATCTCTACTCTTATAAAAAAAAACCGAGTTCGTGATGATGGTATGTCTGCCATCTTCCAACATAGACCGTCCTATCTATATCTGACAGATAGAAAACAAACTATGAAAATTTTACAAAAAGATACCCACACCTCTCTCTATATTTGCATATAAGGTCTGCTCTCGTTCATCCTTATCTTCCACAACCTTATTGTTGAGTAATTAAAAAAGAAAGCTTCTGGAACAATCTGGCATGGTGGCCGCTACCAGCGTCGTCCATCCCCATGTCTCCGCTCAGTCCGACCAGCAATCACCATCACGCCCCACTTCTCCTCACCTTATCTCTCATCTTTCTCGAGATATCATTAGATTTTACACATGGGATTACTCCCGCATAGGTCAATCACAGCAGGTGTTTTATAAAAAATATGCATCTTGATGTTCCGTGCAATGCACGTGCATCTTGCTAGTGAACAGTAAATTAAAGATGGGGGACTAACAACGGAAATAAAACAAATCTGAAAACTTTTGGATCAAAGATGCTCTAGTGTTCTAGGTGGGTGCCGAATTTCGTCATTTCACCCACAGAGTTCCTTTGATGTCATTTATCCATGAAATTTTGCACGCACCAAGCACACTTGAGCATTTTCAGTGTCAAAATTTTCAGATATATGCTTTCATTTTATTTTATTTATTCGGTTTACTGTTTATGGAAGCATATGAGCTTAGGAGTACAAAATAACTTTGGTTCCTCGGTTACAATAGGGTTGCCTTCTTGGCCTCTCTCAATATATATGTGGTGCCCAGGGCATACCGATAGCAGCTTTCAAGATGTGGTGGCAGCTTTGCGCACATGCATGGCAATCCAACCACTATTTTTCTTTAAAACAATCGAGAAAAGGGGGAAGAAATAAATATTTTGCAGAACTTTGGACAGCGAGTCATCTAAACACTAAATATAGCTGATTAAAATATTAGGGATACTTGGAAAAAGATAAAACCAGAAATTTAAGAATATCTGGAATATATGATAAATTAACTAAAAACCTTACAATGATAAAATAAGAACTACAAGTTAGAATAGGTTTTATTCTATCAATCTAAGGTTCATTCTTGATTATTTCTAAGCATTTAAGTTCATAAAATTCTTTAATATATAGCTTTTCCAGAGTATTTTTATTTTTCCTTTTCTTTTTTTAAGATGAATATGTTTATTTCTAAGCTATGACGAGCTTTTAAAAATGAATTTATATTTGGTTTTGGTAATTATTAGTTGGCTAAAATGTATTCGTGTCGTCAGCGTGTGGAGCTCCTAGCCCAGGACATGACCCCGTGGTCGGTCGCTGAGTCCCCGACGAGGGTGAGTCGTCGACAAGCGGGAGAAGGCGATGACACGGCTAGCCACAACGTCGACGGTGGGAGTGAGTCAGAGTTTAACAAGTTCAAGTAGGGTGCCTTTTAGCTCTGACCTCCACTCGGATTAGATGGAGCCAAGCCGGAGACGGGGACACCCTGGCGTCGCCCGTGGGGGCTCGGACGGGAACTCAACAAAGGTGAGGCAGAGGAAGAGGATAGATCTTGTTTTCGAGATGATGAAGATGAACAGTGATGCGGAGCTAGAGGAGGAAGAAGAGAAGGAGATGCAAAATCGACTAACACAAACAAAAATTTCAGACGCTTGAGCTCTATAGGTGTGCTCATTCATATCACATATCTATCTAGTTTAAACCGACTGATTAATTGTATGGGGTTGCACTTCTCTTCCCGGGGAAGAAGAGGAGAGAGAGATAGGAAATCGGTACATGTGACAGTAGTCCATCGGTTTCTTTTTGTTCTACACATAAGATTTTTTGGAAGTCAAACGTCATAAAAAAATGGCCATGTCTTTACGTCATTGCGGTGTTGCAGAGGTTGGATGTAATTGATATCTTCACGATATTAATATATTCTCATTATTGAAAAGTTAAAATTAGACCAACTTTAAGAAAAAAATATCAATACTAATAATACAAAATCGTTATCATTTGATGCATCATGAAACTAATTTCATTTTGTATAACTTTAGAATTGTGGATGCTGATACTTTTTACTATAAAGTTGGTCAAATTTTAGGAGCTTTGACTTCAGACAAATCTTAAGACGCATGGTTAATAGTATAGCCAACAGCCGGCTATACGAAGTTGACACGTCACATAAACCCAACTAACAGCTCATTTGTATAATAGTTAGCCATACTAGTATGTTACATTATTAATATGTGGCTCATATTTTTCTATCACAAAGTGTGTTGAAACACATGGTACAGCCGGCTGTAATTCTTATACGCAGGGTAGGAAGAAACGTAGTGAGTACCAGTCGAAACCCAGAAGTGACAGGTATTCACAGACAAAAGAGATTAGAGTAGATCCAGGCGCATGCACGTCCCGTCGCAGCATTGCATGGCATGCGAGACCGGATCAGCATCGACCATTCACCGCTGCAATAGTGCCCTCGATAATTAAAGACATGAGGTCCTGGCATCATGGGCGCCGAAGGAAGACATGCATGCATGCAGGCACAAAGGATCAAGCAGGCACACACGTACACATGCACGCACTGTGCGCCGGGGGCTAGCCCCCTGTTTACAGATCAGTGAGGCATGATGCAGGGACGATGGACATATGTATGTTTGCCAGTAAAGGAGAAGCAAGAATGGATGGGGAGGTTGGAAGAATTTAACTCCCCCATGGCCATGGCGCCACCAGTCTTTTCAGCTCCATAGCCTTTTCTCTTTCCGATGGGCAGGACTAGGAGGAAGCCAACAAGCAAAGAATATCATCGTCTCATTCCCATTTCCCGCTCCCATTCCTACACGATTAGCCCCTCGGCCGGCCAATCCAAAGGCGCCACGTGGCGCTGCAGCACATGGCCGGGCTTTCCGACCTATCTGAAGACCCGAGTCCTCTAAGCTAATCTAGCTAGTAGCTAGCTATGGCAGAGCCTGTACGTAGGTGTAGCTAGAGCTAAGCTTGCACACTTTGTGCCACATGCATGCGGTGAGTGTTGCACTTTGGCCTTTCTCATGGTGTGCATGCAGCACAAGCAGCAGATCACCGGCATTATTGATACGATACGGCAGTGTGTCAAAACTTGACATAAAGCGAGACCAAAGCTATCCCGTTTAATTATTCCCCAAACCACGACACTTTTGCCCTTTTCGTAAAGAACAAAAGATTCGTCCCGTCGATTTAATAACACGGGGAAAAGTCAACAGAAAAGACCTAATACAAAATCTACCACCTATACCTACGCTCTAACGACGAATTAACTAAACGGAGAACGGCCGCGTCTAAGCTGGGGCTGGGGTGGTGGTCAAGGAAGAAAGATTTAGCACCGGCATACACAGTGAAAACACGTTGCCCAAGGCGGGCAAAGGCTCAGGCCTTAAGGAAGCCACAGAGTTAGAGAGAGAGGGGAGGAGGAATGACAGAGGGAGAGGGCATTGAAGTTGGTGTCAGTCACCCACAGAGTATTCTACTGCTTTCCTCGACTATGACTTCTCTTTGTCAGAGAGATTGCGAGAGGCAGCGAGGAGAGAGAGAGGGAGGAGATTGATGGGGCGGACAGAAACATCGTGTAGAGAGAGACGGAGAGAGAGGGGAGCGCAGAGTGACCGACTGACTTGAGGCAGCAGGGAGTAAAAGAGCAACATCCCTGATATAAATACAGACAGAGCGTAGGAGAAGAGAGAGAGAGGGCCAGAGGGGGTCATGATTTTGTAATCCATTGCTTTATGATTGAGCTCGGGCGACCTGCCCCCCGCCCTTTCCCTGCAGCACAGCGCAGCGCAGCTAGGCTAGCTACCACCGCCCCCAACGTCTCTCTCTCTCTCCTCTTTTTCTCTTTTGTTTTGACGCTGACACAAAAGAAGTCATGATGGCCTTATGATGGGGTGCATGCAGTATGACCACTTGTTTTTTTTTTCTCTCTCTCTCCCAGCTCTGGCTTTCTCTCTCTGGTCGCACTCGTCTTTATTTTTTATCACACGCACCGTCCGTCCTCGTTGGTCTTTTAGAAAGGACGGATCCCAGATGTGGGGCCCGTTGCCAGTTCGATGTGCGTGAAGTCCCTCGTGTATATTTCTAGGGCAGAATGGGCCGCATGCTTGTGTTGCTTGCCCTCTTCGGTCATACCCACCAGCCCGGGGTTTGCATGTTCTGGCCCATGTAGTGGTACGAGTGGTAAAAACCATGCAAAAAAATGAACATTTTTTTTGCGCGAGAGAACGATTTATTCAGTAACGACGAATGTGGATTTTATTCAGAAAATGATAGTTTATTTTTTAATTTCATAATACTCCTCCGTAAAATTGTACTAAAGTTAAGACATTTATTTTGAGACAGGTGGAGTAATAAACATGTTTTGCGTGATTCCAGGACCGTCGGGGCCTTATTCAATTGAAACGACCGCACACATGGTTTCTGAAATAAGGGCCTCTTTGATCCAAAAGCAATTCCAAATGATTTTTGTTGGGTTGTATCGTTGTAATTTTTACTGTGTTGTTTGTTTGATCTGAAGGATTGCAATCCATGAAATTAAATATTTATTTGCACTACATACCATAGGAAAAATCTCATTGAATCAAACCTATCGGAAAAAATCTTATATGTTCTCAGATCTTGCAAACCAAAGAAGCCCTAGATGTATGTCAGATCGATATTTGACCCTCCGGAGCTCCTAGGTGAATTACTCTCGTCACTACTCTAGCTACTACCCTAGAATGCATACTTATAATTTCCCTCTATGATGACTAGTCTATCCAAGAATTTATTTCCTTGTCTGCTAGTATATATGTACGGATCAAAGTTGTCAAGAAAAAAAAAGTACTACCTCCGTCCTGGTTTATTGCTCCCTTTGTATTTTGTGCAAAATTTTGACTATAGATTTAAGGAACAAAATGTTAATGCATGTCACAAAAAATTATATCATTGGATTCGTATTTGAACATAGTTTCCAATGATATTATTTTTCCTAAGAATAACTTATATTTTATTAGTTAAAATCATGATCAAAAGATGACCCTAAATATGAGGGGGGGGGGGCTAATAAATTAGGACGGAGGTAGTAGTACATGATCAAGTACATATACATGTAAATCAAAACATAAAAAAGTATAATTGTTAATTGCCACGTATGCACATCAAGCAACACTCAGAGACCTAGAAGGTTATGAGGTTAACCTACTCTGCAATTACTTAACTATTATTATGTTCCTAGTTTAAGTCAAAACATTACATATCATTCATGTTTATTGAGATATGGTCATAAATTCTTTAGTGAGGACAATGTTTGCTCTATATCTAAGAACAATATGTTTCATGCTTATGAGCCCATTGTGAATGGGTTATTGAGTTTAAATCTTGATGATGTGCATGTCCTGTTTATGCTAAATAGTTTCGTCCTAACGATTTGAATCCTACCTATATGTGGGACTATTATTTGGGTCATACAATGAGAAACGCATGAGGAAGCCTCATACAAATGGACTTTTAAAGTCGTTTGGTTTCCAATCATTCGAGACATGTGAGTCTTGTTTATACGTGAAAATGACTAAGACACCTTTCATAGGTTATTGTCAGAGGGAGCCACACTTGTTGGAACTTATACATACTAATGTATGTGTTGGGCTACACGATGTGCAACTATTGCATAACAAAAATAGCGTATTGTGCAGATCACCCAGAAGCATGCTTAGGAGATATATCATGGGATTACCACTAGACGCTTAGTCCTCACAGCGGAAGTAGAGTCAGAGCAGCGTGTCGTCGGAGTCGTCTCCACCTCGTTGCTGATCTCCCTCGAATAGGTTCATTGGAGTGGTGCAGGTTTACTGCTTCTAATGGTATCCGCGCGTATGGGGAAAATGTCGGGCGGCGGACTGCTAGGTGTGATCGCACAGCTGAACTAAGTAGATGTGGCAAGATGCAATACATGCAAAAACCATAGCCGGTGCAACGATCTGAGTTCATCCATCACATCAATCGATAGCCCCCTCCCCCAACTTATATAGGCATCTGGTGTGGGCTCAACACATGAGGCCCACTAGGATTATAAGCACAACATCTATTCGGTCCAGATCCATGTTTAGGTCTAATCATATCTGACATGTGAAGTCGGACCTAACCTCATAGGTTTGTTCCCTTAAGCGGTCAGCCCCCTTACGTTCAAGTCAACTTGGTTGCAGGGTCGGATCACATTTGACTTGCTCAGTTGGTAAAGACTTCTAGCAAAACGTGACAACCTCCAAGTTAACATGAAGCCGATTTGGCGAACTTATACAATGTGTCACACTTGTGTTCCTTTTGCCTCATGATATGTGTTGTCGGGCTCAAGGTAATCCGATCATCTTTGTTCCATCCTAGCCACCTTTTCGTCCTGTGATACCCACTTCCAAGCCCAGTTTATCTTATAATCCTTATCGCATGGCCATGCTTTATTCAAGTCAGATCACACGTGGGACCCAGAGTATATCTATTCAAGTTGGAGGGTCAAATCCCTTCTTGCTCGACTATGTCTACCGGCATGGATTTGAGCCGGCATGAAACTAGCCTTTATAACTACCATGTCACGGAGTAGTGTTTGATTGGCCCTAAGAAGCTTGGTTACCATCCCAAGTCCATGTGTCAAGCTTAGGTCTATGACATAGAATGGATATCCTATTAGAGACTAATAGATGACATGTCACTATGTTTCATGGTTGGGTATGTCTGATCTGACATCCATCTGATCCCGGCTCCCTGTCTCCCGTAGCCAACCTCAGATCTGATCAGGTCCATTGCTATCCAGCTAGCATACAATGCTACAAGGCTAGTGAGAGTAAGCCATCTACTCTGTTGTATGCTGGTCTAGTTTGATGTGAGTCCACACATCACTTACCATTTAGGGACTACTAGGAACGTATCATACAATGGATGATCTCATAGACAAGTCATGTATTTGCCAACATGTGTCATTGATATCTTCCAATGATTATATTGATTCATAAACACATAGGATATATCAGCATACATGAATGCCTCTAGGGCATATCTTGAATAGTCTCATACTTGCACTAGAGTCAATCAAACAAACATCAAATGACATGGATCTAATGTTCCCGTCATGCTTGGGTTGTGGAAGCGGCTTAACCAATGGATCTGCAACACTTTCATCAATGTGAATTTTGCATACGCTTATATCACCTTTCTTCACAATATGCCAAATCAAGTGAAACGTCGATCTATGTGCTTGATTTTGTGGTATTGTCTTGGCTCCTTGGCTTGTGCGATGACACCACTATTATCACAACAGAGGTACAGCGGGTTTGTGAGCCCAGGAACACACCGAGTTCCTCAAGGAACTTTCAAATCCAAACACCTTTCTTTGCAGCTTCCGAACCCACAATGTATTTGGTTTTCATTGTGGAGTCGGCCATCGTATCTTCCTTGAACTCCACCAGCTCACTGCTCCTCCGTTCATAATGAACATGTATCTAGATTGCCATCGACAATCATCCCAGTTGGTTTGGAAACTGGCATTAGTGTAACCCTTTACGCCAAGATCACCTCCATAAACTAGAAATATTTCCTTAGTCCTTTTTAGGTAATTCAAAATATTCTTTAATGTCGTCGAGTGACTCTCACTGCGGTCGGCCTAGTGTTTGCTCCTAAGGCTTAGAACATAGGAAACATCAGGTTGGGTACATAGCATGGCATACATGATGGATTCGACTATCAAGGTATACAGGATTCCACTCATCCAGCATTAGTCATCAAAGGTCGAAGGATTCTGAGTCTTACTCTGCCTTATGCCATGTGAGACCATCAAGAACCCTTTCTTGGCCTCGCTCGTGACCATTTCAACACTTTGTCTATGTACATGCTTTGTCTTAAGCCAAGCAGCCTTTTTGATCTATGTCGGTGGGAATGACACCTATGGGATCACAAGAATCCCTACTGTGGTTAGCGGGGCGCGGGGTCATGAGAAGAGCGGATCAAACAGATAGCACACGGTTTGTTTATCCAGGTTCGGGTCGCGAGGATGCGTAAAACCCTACTCCTGCTTTGGTGGATTGTATATCTGTGTTCTTGAGCTAGCTATGGGGTGTGAGGAGCTCCAAAAAGCCGAATCCCTCCTCTGGTCGCCTCGGGCCTCCTTTTATAGAAAAAAGGGGTTGCCTCAGTGGCACGCAGGAGGTGGAAAGGGTACAGTGTTGCGAGGTTATCCCTTGCATCACATGACAAGGCGCATTTAATGCGTCTTGCTTAGGTGTCCTTGCTTTATCGGGGACGGGGGAGAAACCTGTCTCGTCCGTCGCCACTCCTTCTTGTGTCGACACGCGCCCTGGCCAGCGACGCCTGCGATGCCATGTAGGTAGGCAGGCAGCTGAGGTGGCACAGTGGTGGGTCTTCACGAAGATCTGCATGCCGCCATGCGGGTGCCTGCCCAGCTGGTTGGGTCGGCAGCTGCATGCATGCGGTGGTGGAGGTTTAGTCAGCGTGGGCCTGATGGTGGCCCTACGGGTGTCCTCGGCAAGGGCCTTAAGGGGGATGTGCTGCAAGGCGATTAAGTTGGGTAACGCCAGGGTTTTCCCAGTCACGACGTTGTAAAACGACGGCCAGTGAATTGTAATACGACTCACTATAGGGCGAATTCGAGCTCGGTACCCGGGGATCTTGAATGTCTTCACAAAGATCTGCATGCCGCCACGGGGATGTCTCCCGAATCCTTGCCCTCTGGGGGCAGTGGACTCAAGGGTGATTTGCTCCGTAGGCGCGGGACGAGTCGTCACGGCAAGGGTCTTGCCGGGGCTGCTAGAACTGTCTCCCGGCAAGGATCTTGCCGGGGGAGTCCGCTTCGTCCCCTTTGCTCTTCGTGGTCTTGGCCTTGGCGTCATTCTAGTTCTCTTGAGCTTCGGTCTTACCCTGGCTCACCTCCCTTGCCTTGCTTGGTGTGGTGGTATCCGCGGCTCAGACTGCCCGTGCACAGTTATAGGGGTACAAAAAGTGTACCCCTCTTTTTGTACACCGACAGGAGCCACCGGGCCTAGGCCACACATAAGCGCAACGCGTTGTTGGGCTAGGCCCAAAAACGGTGCGCGGGCAGGTGGGGCGGTTTTTACCGCGGTAAGATTCTTCGCGCACTGCGCTTCCCACGATTCCCGCGCGTGGTGCGGCGTGGGGAGGCGCGTGTGACGTGGGCGGCATGCGTGGGGTTGGTTCCCGTAGGCATGCGTCACATCATAGTAAAGGGGCGGTTCGCGCCTTCCCCATAAATGGAGGGAGGCGTGGAGGCGTGGCCCATTAACTGAATGGGGCTGAGGCGCGGTCTTCAAGGCGTCCACTCCCCACGATCACGGGGTGGGGAGTGGTCGTCTCACCCGTCCCCTCGGTTCTGCACGTCTGCCACGGGTCTCCCATGTGCCTGGGGTGGCAAACGGTGGAGGCGGGAAACCGGGCCATCGCTGGTTGGGGCGGTGGGTCGGTCCTGGCTCCCTGGGCCTTCCGTATCTTGATTGGCCGAGCGGGGCGGCCGAGCCCCAACCCCGATCCTTTATAAAGAGCGGGAGGGGGGATGGCGTCCCGCATTATTTCATCTTCTTCTTCCTTCAGCTTCTGCTCCTCCCTTCCATCCGTCATGGAGAGAGGGAATCCCGGTCCTTCAACAGTGGCGGCGAGGGTCGCCGCTCGACAACGCGTCCCTTCTTCTCCCGCGCCTGCGGTGGCAGAGCCAGCCGCGAGGGGAAGGGGGAGGGGGCGAGGCCGTGGGCGAGGCCGGGGCGCTCGGGGAAGAGTAGGACGGGGTGGCGCGCCGGCCTCGCCTCTGCCAGCAGCTCCTCCTCCAATGGAGGGCCATGTTGCGGATGACCCTTGTGAGTTCTTCGTTAGGCTGCGCCGGCCGCCGCGCCGTCGCCTTCGTCTCCCGACTCCATTTGCGCGGGAGATGGAGCTGGATCCGCCGGAGTCGTTGCGGCTGCACATGAGGGGCTGCGGGATCAGTGGCACACGGGTCTGCGTCGACTTCCCCGCCCCTCACGTGATGTATCTTCGTCGGGGACGGAAGACGTTTGCTCATATCCACCGCTTGACGGAGGGGCTCACTCTCCATTTTAAGCTGATGGAGGGTGGCCTTCTCTCCGTCAAGGTCTTCGGGCTCTTTGGGACCCGTGCAAGGTGCTGCGTGGAGAGCTCTTCTGATAGTGAAGACTCCTCCTCGGGCGGGAGTGACGAGAAGGACAGCGGCAGCGATGACGAGGGTAGTAGGCGGCAGGATGACGGGTCCTACTAGGTGTCGGGTGCCGCTCCGTGCGGCACCGGTGACCCCATCATCCGTGTCGCCGGCTCCCTGAACTTCTCGGGGTCGTCTCCTTGGGCGGCTGGCGTTGGGAGGCTGCGGAAGAGGAAGAGGGCAGGCAGCAAGGCCGTCAAGTCGGAGTACGCGGGCACCGATGCCTTCGACGCGTGCTGACGTCCTGCCGCCTCGTCTTCGAGTTCTGCTTCCGGCGCCGCCATCACCATCCAGCCTTTGGACGGCCACCAAGATGTTCTCTTGGTGTCTTCTGCCACCCGTAGCTTGCCTAGGCGCTCCTTTTGTCCTTTTCGCCTCCTTGACCTGCCTCCTGAGGAGAGGGACAAGAAAGGGATTACGGGCACCTTATCTCTTTTTAGTTTGTAAGCCTTCGGGCCTTTGTTGAATTTAAACCTTGTAATCCCATCATTCATGTTTTTCATTCCCTATGGACTGTACCTGAGTGGAATGTTTTTTTAATGAAAAGGGAT
Organism: Triticum urartu; assembly: GCF_003073215.2. NCBI lineage: Eukaryota > Viridiplantae > Streptophyta > Magnoliopsida > Poales > Poaceae > Triticum > Triticum urartu. Next base: position 394,993,989 of record NC_053026.1, on the reverse strand, counting down.
GCTTGCCGGGTCATTTGTTTGCGGGTGGAACGCATGAAAAGGAGTAAATCCTTGATATCTTCAAGATAAACATTTCCTTGCCCGGCAATAGGCCTTGCCGTCTCCCCACTTCGCTCGACCTTCCTCACGCCTTTGGCGGAGGCAGGGATGAGGCGGGTTCAGGCTCCTTGTTTCATCCTTTCGCTGCCGCGACTATGACCAAACTTGGCCCCAGGAACGAGCCCTAGGGCCTAGAGTTATGGGAGCATGGTATCTTAGGGGAAAACGAGGTTTCACATACCTCGGTCCATAATGGAATGCATGATAAGGGATGAAGAACTTATCTAAAGCTGCAGTCCCCGGCAACCCTGGTTCGCCGTGGGTGAATCTTTGCTCTTGCAGCCCCCGGCAATACTGGCTTGCCGGGGGCTAGATGCTGGTCTGTTCCTCTTTTTTTCCCTCCCCAAGTGGTTCGGCACGGATATCTATGTGTCCTGTGAACCAAAGAAGACAAAAGAAAGACAAAGAGACGCACACTCGACCTCTAAGCTAGGGGTTAGTTGCCGCTAAGCACTATCAACCCTAACCAAGGACGAGACTCGACCTAGCATGCATGCTATAACTTAGGGCGCCAGTGCTTCACTTATTTATGCTTAGGGTCTGCGCCTGGCTTTGTACAAAGGGTTACATGCGTCATCGGCAAGGCTCGTACAAAAGGTGGCTTGCTGGGGGGCCCAGAAAGCCGCGCCTCACGGGTAAAACTTGCGAAGATGCTCAATGTTCCAGGACGTCATCGACGAACTGGTACATAGTAGAGCGACGGGCTACTTTTTCCGCTTCTTCCTGCTCCTCGGGAAGTTCCCCTGTTTGGAGGAATCGGATGGTATGCTGTGCCCACGCTGGAGCCTGGGGCTCAACGGCGAGGACTAAAGGCATTTCCTCCGCTATCGGAGCGGCTGTCTCCATGGCAAGAGCTTGATGCTCTGTCGGAGCTAGCCATCCCGTGGCGGGCTCAGTGTCTCCGGCAACATCCTTGCCGACGGCTTCGGGGAGCTCGGCGGGAAAGTACTTGCCGGGCCCTGATTTTCTCCTCTTATTCTGCTCTGTTGATGGATCAACGGATGGCTGAGTTAGCCGAAGCACAAAGGTACCTGGTTCCACAGGTAGCTTGAGGGCAGCGCGTTTTGACAGGTAATCGGCGATATCATTCTCTGCTCAGGGAACGTATTCTGCCTGTATACCATCAAAACGCTCTTCCAGCTTTCTCACTTCATCGACGTAGGCCTTCATCAACGGGCTCTGGTAATCCTTGTTGACTTGCTTGACGACAAGTTGCGAGTCGCCTCTGATGACGAGTTTCTTGATTCCGAGGTCCGCCGCGATCCTAAGACTGGCAAGCAGCCCTTCGTACTCAGCCGTATTGTTTGTTGACACCTCCCTGGGGAAGTGCATCTGGATCACGTACTTGAGGTGCTCTCCGGTGGGCGCGACAAGCAGTACGCCAGCCCCGGCGCCCTGTAAGGAGAAAGCTCCATCAAAGTACATGATCCAGTTGCAACTTGCCTCCTTGCCGGGGAGAGCAGTCTCTTGGGTTTCTTCGTCAGGCGTCGCGGTCCATTCTGCAATGAACTCCGCCAGGACTCGGCTTTGAATCGTCGAGGTACTCTCAAACTTGAGGCCAAAGCTGGACAGTTCCAGTGCCCACTCTACGATCCTTCCCGTTGCGTCTGGATTGTGCAATATCCGTTGCAGAGGGAGGCGAGTGACGACAGTGATTTCATGCGCCTGGTGTTGGAAATATGCCCTAGAGGCAATAATAAATTGGTTATTATTATATTTCCTTGTTCATGATAATCGTTTATTATCCATGCTATAATTGTATTGATAGGAAACTCAGATACATGTGTGGATACATAGACAACACCATGTCCCTAGTAAGCCTCTAGTTTACTAGCTCGTTGATCAATAGATGGTTACGGTTTCCTAACCATGGACATTGGATGTCGTTGATAACGGGATCACATCATTAGGAGAATGATGTGATGGACAAGACCCAATCCTAAGCATAGCACTAGATCGTGTAGTTCGTATGCTAAAGCTTTTCTAATGTCAAGTATCATTTCCTTAGACCATGAGATTGTGCAACTCCCGGATACCGTAGGAATGCTTTGGGTGTATCAAACGTCACAACGTAACTGGGTGGCTATAAAGGTGCATTACAGGTATCTCTGAAAGTGTCTGTTGGGTTGGCACGAATCGAGACTGGGATTTGTCACTCCGTGTAAACGGAGAGGTATCTCTGGGCCCACTCGGTAGGACATCGTCATATGCGCAATGTGACCAAGGAGTTGATCACGGGATGATGTGTTACGGAACGAGTAAAGAGACTTGCCGGTAACGAGATTGAACTAGGTATTGGATACCGACGATCGAATCTCGGGCAAGTAACATACCGATAGACAAAGGGAATTGTATACGGGATTGATTAAGTCCTTGACATCGTGGTTCATCCGATGAGAACATCGTGGAACATGTGGGAGCCATCATGGGTATCCAGATCCCGCTGTTGGTTATTTACCGGAGAACGTCTCGGTCATGTCTGCATGTCTCCCGAACCCGTAGGGTCTACACACTTAAGGTTCGGTGACGCTAGGGTTGTAGAGATATTAGTATGCGGTAACCCGAAAGTTGTTCGGAGTCCCGGATGAGATCCCGGACGTCACGAGGAGTTCCGGAATGGTCCGGAGGTAAAGAATTATATATAGGAAGTGCTATTTCGGCCATCGGGACAAGTTTCGGGGTCACCGGTATTGTACCGGGACCACCGGAAGGGTCCCGGGGGTCCACCGGGTGGGGCCACCTGCCCCGGGGGGCCACATGGGCTGTAGGGGGTGCGCCTTGGCCTATATGGGCCAAGGGCACCAGCCCCAAGAGGCCCATGCGCCAAGAGAAGAGAAAAAGGGGAGAGTCCTAAAGGGAGAAGGCACCTCCGAGGTGCCTTGGGGAGGATGGACTCCTCCCCACCCTTGGCCGCACCCTTCCTTGGAGGAAGGGGCAAGGGCTGCGCCTCCCCCTCTCCCTTGGCCCTATATATAGTGGGGAAAAGGAGGAGCAAACATACCTAAGGCCTGGCGCCTCCCTCTCCCTCCCGTGACACATCTCCCTCCTCCCGCAGCGCTTAGCGAAGCCCTGTTGGAATCCCGCTACTTCCACCACGCCGTCGTGCTGCTGGATCTCCATCAACCTCTCCCTCCTCCTTGCTGGATCAAGGCGTGGGAGACGTCTCCGTGCTGTACGTGTGTTGAACGCGGAGGTGCTGTCCGTTCGGCACTAGGATCATCGGTGATTTGAATCACAACGAGTACGACTCCATCAACCCCGTTCACTTGAACGCTTCCGCTTAGCGATCTACAAGGGTATGTAGATGCACTCTCCTTCCCCTCGTTGCTGGTTTCTCCATAGATAGATCTTGGTGATACGTAAGAAAATTTTGAATTTATGCTACGTTCCCCAACACCTGGAAGTAGTGACGCAGCTTCCTCAAGGCCATAAGAAGGCCGAAGAGCAGTTTCTGCACACCGGAGTACCTCGATCTAGCCCCCTGCAGGAGGGAACTAACAAAGTAGACCGGGTGCTGCATCATTTTCTTCTTCGGCGGCAGTTCAATTGGCTGCGTCGTCTCGGCATCGGTGGCATCAGGCTCCGTCGCTGCTATTACCTCATCATCAATTTCTCTCTGCGCCACTAGTGCGGCGTTGACCACCTGGTTCGTTGCCGCCAGGTACAGCAGCAATGGTTCTTGTGGCCTAGGCGCAACTAGTATTGGTGCGGAGGAGAGGTACCTCTTCAAATCTTGCAATGCTGCTTCGGCTTCTGGCGTCCACTCCGTTGGGCCCGCCTTTTTCAAAATCTTGAAAAAGGGAAGGGCGCGCTCGACGGACTTGGAAATGAACCTGCTCATGGCGGCAACGCAACCAGCAAGCCGACGCACATCCTTGACTCGCTTGGGCGCTTCAATCTGCTCTATAGCTTTGATCTTGTCCGGATTGGCCTCTATCCCACGATGTGACACAAAGAACCCGAGAAGCTTACCAGACAGGACGCCGAAGACGCACTTCTCAGGGTTCAGCTTGAGATTGATCTTGCATAGGTTTGCAAATGTTTCTTGTAAATCTGATATGAGGGTTGCCCTGTTCTCGGTTTTGACCACTATATCATCCATATAAGCTTCCATATTTCTATGGAGCTAGGGTTCAAAACCAATCTGGACCGCCCTTGCAAACGTTGAACCAACACTCTTCAACCCGAAAGGCATCCGTATAAAGCAATACGTAACACATGGGGTGATGAATGTCGTTTTCTCTTCATCTTCCCTTGTCATGAAGATCTGGTGGTAGCCGGAGTAGGCATCGAGGAATGACAACAGATCACACCCAGCTGTGGAGTCAACAATTTGGTCGATGCGCGGCAACGGGAAGGGGTCTTTGGGACAAGCCTTATTAATATCTGTGTAATCAATACACAGCCTCCACTTCCCATTTGCCTTGCGCACTACCACCGGATTGGCCAACCACATTGGATGGAGCACTCCTCTTACCAAACCCGCTGCTTCCAGTTTCGATCTCCTCTGTGATGAACTCTTGTCGTTCCAAAGCTTGCTTTCTGACCCTCTGCTTGACGGGCCGCGCATGAGGATAGACAGCAAGGTAGTGCTCAATCACCTCCCTGGGAACGCCGGGGATGTCAGATGCTTGCCATGCAAACACATCGACATTCGCCCGCAGGAAGGTGACGAGCGCGTCTTCCTATTTGTCGTCAAGGGTGGAGCTTATGGTAAAAGCTCCTCCCGTGTCGTCCTCCTTTACAGAAACCTTCTTGGTTCTCGGCGGTGTGGCCCTGGACTTCTTGTTTCTGTTGGCGGAGCTCTCTGGCACGTCCTCGACAGGAGCGCTACACTCCGAAGAGGTGCGCTTGCCGGAGTGGGTGCCTGAGGTCTCACTGGTCTTCTTCTTTTGCCTTCCCGGGGCTCCAGCGGCAGGAGCAAGCGCCTTAGCAGTGGCGGCTGCTGCAACTGCTTGTTGGTAGAGTTGGTCAGCGCAAATTAGCGCATCCTTCTTGTCTGATGGGACGGTGATGATCGTCACAGGCTCTGGCATCTTCAGGGTGTTGTAGGCGTAATGTGACGCCGCCATGAACTTGGCCAGCGCTGGGCGGCCAAGGATCCCGTTGTAAGGCAAGGGGATCTTGGCAACGTCGAACACAATCCTTTCTGTCCTGTAGTTCAGATCACTCCCAAAAGTCACGGGCAATGTGACCTTTCCCTTTGGTTGACTTCTTCCCGGGTTGACCCCCTGAAACGTGCCCGTCTCTTCGAGGTCTTCATCAGGAATCTGCAATTTCTCGATCACGGCAGGCGAGATTAAGTTCAGACCGGCCCCGCCATCGACTAGCATCTTTGTCACCTTGGGGTTGCGTATTGTTGGTGAAACCAATAATGGCAAGCACCCGACTGTAGTAGTGCGATCAGGGTGATCCTCAGTGTCAAAAATGATAGGTGCGCTGGACCACTTCAGCGGCCTTTGGGCATCAAACGACGGTTCCGCCGCTGTAATCTCAAGCGCCCACTGTTTAAGCTGGCGGTGAGAGGTATGCAGCGAGGCGCCGCCATCGACGCACATGGCCTCTGTAGCTTTCTGAAATCCTTGGTCACCAGACTCATCGTCCTCTTCGTGATCATCGTCTTCCGGCTTTTTGTCACGGCCCCGGGTGGGCCTCTCCCGCTGTTTATCTTTGTCGCGACGGCCCGCCTGGCCGTCACGCTTCTTGTCGGACCCCTTAGCACCGTCCCGGCCTTTCTCCTTGTCCGGCCTCTCATATTCAGCCCTCTGCTTCTCAGCAAGGAGCTCAACCTGTCGGCAGTTCTGGAGATCATGGCCTTTGGTGCGATTGATCTTGCAGTATTGCTTGTCGGAGTTTCCTGGCTTCTCGGCAGCCGCCAAGGCCCGGCAGGCGACACATTCTGCAATTTCCTTGCCGGGGTCATCTGCCTTGGTTTTCTTGGCGGAGCCGGCGTCGTCAGATCCCTCAACGGCAAGCACAACTTTACCTTTGCGCTTCCTGTTGCGGCGCCAGCCTTTCTTCGCCGGGGCGGCAGTATCCTCATCTGAGGAGTCGGTTTCCACACCGGAATCTTCGCCGGGGTACTTCCTTCCCTCTTCAGCTCGGGCACATCTGTCAGCAAGAACATAGAGTTCTGCCATATCTTTCACCTTGTTCATTGTCAGTTCTTCGCGCATCTTGCGGTTACGCACGTTCTGATGGAACGCGCTGATGATGGCGGCAGGGTGAACATCAGGGATATTGTACTGTACCCGGCTGAACCTCTGTATATACTTGCGCAGACTCTCACCTCCCTTCTGGGGAATGACATGCAGGTCGCTTGCTTGGCCATGGGCTTGGTGACCTCCAGTAAAGGCGCCCACAAACTCATGGCACAAATCCGACCAGGAGGAAATAGAGTCTACCGGCAAGTGCATCAACCACGACATGGTGTTGGGTTTAAGAGCCAATGGAAAGTAATTCGCAAGCACCTTATCGTCGCGGGCTCCGGAGGCTTGCATCGCGATGGTGTAGATGCTGAGGAACTCAGACGGGTGAGTCTTGTCGTTGTACTTTTCGCCAACGTCAGGTTTGAAGGTGCGGTGAGTGGGCTAGTGGAACTGCCGCAGCTCACGGGTAAAAGCCGGACAACCTACCTCGTAAGGTAGACCTCCAGGGCTCTCCGGGGCCGGGTGGTTCACAGCAGGCCCTGCTCGCCTGTCTGACTGGTGGTGCGCTCTGCGCCGGCGCTTGATAGTGGTTCGAGCGTCTTCATGGGCTCGTTCCCGAAGAACTTGGCGCTGGTCACAATGGGTCCGCGGGTCAGACGATGCTATGGAGATGTCGTCGCCTGCGAAGTCGCGACGAGCTGGTGTCCGCGGTACCGGATGGGGAAGAGGTGAATGCACCATGGTCACGGCACCGCCGGCTTTTCCGCCACTGGTCCGCGGGACTCCATCGGAGCGTCGACCCGGGGGCCCCACCGGACTTGGTTCGTCTTTGTTGGCCACCGCAACAAGGCTTCGGATAGTGGCTCTCCATTCATCGAGTTTCCCCGTAGTGAGAGGAAAGTCGAGGATCAACTGCGCGCGCGCCAGGGCCTTTGCTGGCGTCGGTGGCAGCGAAACCTGCACGGATCGCGACGCGCTTCGACTTCTGACCATGTCAGAAGGAGCTCTATCACGACCCCGCGGTCGCATGCCGTTTTCACCAGCGCCTCGGCGAGCGGGCAGGTCTTCTACGTCCCGGGAGTGGCGCTCGGGGCTCTTCCTGCGGCGACGCCCGGGATCTTCGGCGTGATTACGCCGTTCATCGCGCGCTTCCTGGGAGGAGCGCGCTGTTGGCGCCGGCGTGGGAGTCTTGGAGGCCCTTGCGTCGCCTTCGGGCAGGGCGGCGATGACCCTGGAAGGCCCTGCTCCACCCGCGAAGGGCTTGGCTCCGCCTTTGGATTTGGCGACGTGTGGTCCGTTACCAGGCGCACAAACATCGCCACCTCCCAAACTCCGGCTGCTGGGATGGTGTTGGTGTTCGCGAGCAGCGCCCCGGGTCCTTTCTGCGACCGGTCCGCTGCTCGCCCGCGTCGGGACGGGCTGTCCAGCTTCCGACTGGCCAACCGCCACCGTCGTCTTCTTCTTGGGTGCCATGATGATGAATAAGCGCCGAACTAACTGCTAAAGCCGATTCTCACAACTGTGCCCCCTACCTGGCACGCCAGAGATGTCGGTGGGAACGACACCTATGGGATCACAAGAATCCCTACTGTGGTTAGCGGGGCGCGGGGTTGTGAGAAGAGTGGATCAAACAAATAGCACACGGTTCGTTTATCCAGGTTCGGGCCGCGAGGATGCGTAAAACCCTACTCCTGCTTTGGTGGATTGTATATCTGTGTTCTTGAGCTAGCTATGGGGCATGAGGAGCTCCAAAAAGCCGAATCCCTCCTCTGGTCGCCTCGGGCCTCCTTTTATAGAAAAAGGGGTTGCCATAGTGGCACATAGGAGGTGGAAAGGGTACAGTGTTGCGAGTTTATCCCTCGCATCACATGACAAGGCGCATTTAATGCGTCTTGCTTAGGTGTCCTTGCTTTATCGGGGACGGGGGAGAAACATGTCTCGTCCGTCGCCACTCCTTCTTGTGTCGACACGCGCCCTGGCCAGCGACGCCTGCGATGCCATGTAGGTAGGCAGGCAGCTGAGGTGGCGCAGTGGTGGGTCTTCACGAAGATCTGCATGCCGCCACGCGGGTGCCTGCCCAGCTGGTTGGGTCGGCAGCTGCATGCATGCGGTGGTGGAGGTTTGCTCGGCGTGGGCCTGATGGTGGCCCTGCGGGTGTCCTCGGCAAGGGCCTTGCCGGGGCCCTGGCAAGGGTCTTGCCGAGGCGCCTGCTGTCATCCTCGGCAAGGCGTTTGCCGGGGGCCTTGTGGTCTTCCTTGGCTGGGATCCCGCCAAGGGTTGTCGTCTCCTTAGTGCGTATCTGATCTTGAATGTCTTCACAAAGATCTGCATGCCGCCACGGGGATGTCTCCCGAATCCTTGCCCTTTGGGGGCAGTGGACTCAAGGGTGATCTGCTCCGTAGGCGCGGGACGAGTCGCCGCGGCAAGGGTCTTGCCGGGGCTGCTAGAACTGTCTCCCGGCAAGGATCTTGCCGGGGGAGTCCGCTTCGTCCCCTTTGCTCTTCGTGGTCTTGGCCTTGGCGTCGTTCTAGTTCTCTTGAGCTTCGGTCTTACCCAGGCTCACCTCCCTTGCCTTGCTTGGTGTGGTGGTATCCGCGGCTCAGACTGCCCGTGCACAGTTATAGGGGTACAAAAAGTGTACCCCTCTTTTTGTACACCGACAATCTATGTCTATATATCTTGATTCCCAATATGTAAAGTGCTTCACACATGTCTTTCATCAAAAATTTGCATGTCGATTCCTTTACTGAGTTTAGCATTGAAACGTTATTTCCGATCAATAGTATGTCTTCCACATACAAGACCAAAAATACTATCGAGCTCCCATTGAACATCCTGTATAAACAAGGTTCATCCTCCTTCTTGATAAAACCGAGATCGGACACAACATCATGAAAATGAATGTTGGAGCTCCGAGATGCTTGCTTCAACACATAATTGGATTTATGTAGCTTTCATACCTTACTAGCGCTAGTCGGATAGACAAAACTCTTGGGCTAAATCATGTATACATCCTCAATTAAATTTCCATGAAGGAAAGTTATCTTGACATATATTGTCATATCTCGTAATCAAAATACGCAGCTATAGCTAGAATGATCCTTACAGACTTCAACATCGCTACCGGCGAGAAGGTCTCCTCGTAGTCAATTCCTTGAAATTTTCGATACCCCTTTGCAACAAGCCAAGATTTTTGGATCTTAAAATTTTCATCCACGTTAATTTTCTTCTTAAACACCCATTTACACCCAATGGTTGTGAAGTCGGGTGGTGGATCAACCAAATCCCAGACTTGATTGTCATCCATGGACTTTAACTTGGATCGCATGGCCTCCAACCATGCCTGCTCACTATCACTTATGCATACGTAGTCGCCATGTCACTTTCCAACAACAACACATCGTGCACTCTGCGCAACCATTCCAACCTCCATGGTTCTTGTATTGTTTCCACTCTAGTAGGTTCAGTAACCTGCTTCGTTGGGATGTCGGGCAAAATGTCCCCAAGTGGTTCTCGAATTTCTTTGAGTCGAACCGATCTCCCACTAGTTTCCAAACTGAGAAACTCATTCTCAAGGAAAAAACTTGTTCTGAGCAACAACATTATGTTATCTTCCCATCAGTAGAAATTGTATCACAAGGTTTCCCTTAGATATCCCATGAATACGCATTTGTACGACTTGGGTGTAATCTTGTCCTACATGAGTCACTTGACAAATGCTACACAACACCTAATCTTTAGAAAAGACAAACTGAATGCTTCCCGGTCCATATCTCATATGGTGTCTTATCTATTGACTTCGATGGTACTTTGTATAGTTTAAAAGTTGTGGTTTCTAGAGCATATCCTGAGAATGGCAAGCCTAATTCCGACTTGCTCATCATAGACCAGACCATGCCTAAGAGAGTTTGGTTTCTTCATTCCGTCATGTCATTTCTTTATGGCATAACCGTAGGCGTGAGATGGGGTACAATACCCCGTCTTTTCAGCTGAAAATCAAACTCTTGGCTTATGTGCTCGCCTTCACAATTTGGTCGTAGAAGTTTTATTGTCTTGTCAAGTTGATTTTTACCTCGTTCTGAAACTCTTTAACTTTTCAAAAGTTTCTGACTTGTGCCTCATCAAGTGGATATATCCATATCTACTCAAGCCGTCAGAATGTTGGGGAACGCAGTAATTGCAAAAAAATCCTACGCACACGCAAGATCTATCTAGGTGATGCATAGAAACGAGAGGGGAAGAGTGTTGTCTACGTACCCTCGTAGACCATAATAGGAAGCGTTATGACAATGTGGTTGATGTAGTCGTACGTCTTCACAATCTGACCGATCCTAGCACCAAAGGTACGGCACCTCCACGATCTGCACACGTTCAGCTCAGTGACGTCCCGCGAACTCTAGATCCAGCTAAGTGTCGAGGGAGAGTTTCGTCAGCACGACGGCATGATGACAGTGATGATGAAGCTACCGGCACAGGGCTTCGCCTAAGCACTGCAACGATATGACCGAGGTGGATAATGGTGGAGGGGGCACCGCACACGGCTAAACAATGTCAACTTGTGTGTTCTAGGGTGCCCCCTGCCCCCGTATATAAAGGAGCAAGGGGGAGGCCGGCCGGCCCTTGGGGCGCCCAAGGAGAGGAGGAATCCTCCTCCTAGTAGGAGTAGGATTCATCTTTTCCTAGTCCTACTAGGAGGGGGAAGGAAGAAAAGGGAGAGGGGAAGGAAAAGGGGGGCACCGCCACCCCTTCCTAGTCCAATTCGGACTCAAGCGGGAGGGGCACGCGGCCTGCCCTGGCAGCCCCTCTCTCTCCACTAAGGCCCATTTAGGCCCATTAGTTCCCGGGGGGGTGCGGTAACCCTCCGGCACTCCGGTTTTTATCCGAAACCATCCGGAACACTTCCAGTGTCCGAATATAGCCGTACAATATATCAATCTTTATGTCTCAACCATTTCGAGACTCCTTGTCATGTCCGTGATCACATCCAGGACTCTGAACAACCTTCGGTACATAAAAACACATAAACTCATAATACCGATCGTCACCGAAAGTTAAGCGTGTGGACCCTACGGGTTCGAGAACTATGTAGACATGACCGAGACTCATCTTCGGTCAATAACCAATAGCGGAACCTGGATGCTCATATTGGTACCTACATATTCTACGAAGATCTTTATCGGTCAAACCGCATAACAACATACGTTGTTCCCTTTGTCATCGATATGCTACTTGCCCGAGATTCGATCGTCGGTATCTCAATACCTAGTTCAATATCGTTACCGGCAAGTCTCTTTACTCGTTCTGTAATGCAACATCCCGTAACTAACTCATTAGTCACATTGCTGGCAAGGCTTATAGTGATGTGCATTACCGAGAGGGCCCAGAGATACCTCTCCGATACATGGAGTGACAAATCCTAATCTCGATCTATGCCAACTCAACAAACATCATCTGTCGTGGAAGTGTCACGGTAGATGTCCTAATGGAAGGACTTAGTTGTGGAGCCATTGCGACGAGGTTAGCTTAAAGGGGTTAAAACGAGACAAAGGACATGGGGAGTTTATACTGGTTCGGCCCCTTGCGGTGAAGGTAAAAGCCTACTCCAGTTTGAGGTGGTATTGCTAGGGTTTCGATTACTAGGGAGAAAACATGCTTGCCTAGCTTTCGATCTGACGTTTCTTGCCCTAAGCCGCTGTCAGGTTGTCCCCTTATATACACGGGTTGACGCCCTGCGGCCTACAGAGTCCCGGCCGGCTCATACAACGTGTCCGGCTCGGTGACGTATCTTATATGCCTTACATTACAAGTCTACTCGTACATGGCGGTTTACACTTACGGGCCTTAAGCCGCCTCTGGACTTGGGCCTCTTACAAGCCTATCTATAAACCGCCATCTTAGTATACTCTTGCGCTTCATAATAGATGAAGTGCCATAATGGTTGACCCGACCCCTCCTGGGCGGGTCATACCTGATAGTCATATCCCCAACATTAGGACATTGTAACCCGCCATGACGTCATCTCCGGAAATTTCGGAAACCCGCCACGACATCATCCTTAATGGATCTTTATCTTTAATGACCTTCCGAAAATCGAGGCGTTCAATTAGTTGGATAATCGTCATTTGGCCTCCTCTTTTTTCGCGCCTTCCTATTACTCTTTTCCTTATAAATAGGCTCAAACCGCCCCTTTCTCATTCTCCTCTCTTCTCCTTCTCGTCTTCTTCCTCCTCGCGACGCACCAGCCCGCACGAGCTCCGCCATCGTCGACCTCTGTCCCCTTCGTCAACTCCAGCCGCTGCATCGCCCTGAACGGACCAGAAACGCCACGGCACTCCTCCGCTGTGAGCTAGCACCAGTAAGTCCTCCCTTTTCTTTTTCATGGATCTGTTCTTAGGGTTTCGGTGTTTATCAACGTTTCTTCCCTTTCTCCTTTCTAGATGGTGTAGTTTAATCTAAAAATAACATAGGTCCTGCGTGGTAGCAGTTTTAGCACCCGCTTTTGATATTAGAACATATCCTCATCGCGACAGTTCTCCTCTGGGGCACCTCCACTTTTCTGCTGCCGGCTCTGTAGGTTTAGAATTTATTTCCTTTTTCTGAACAATTGTAGATCCGAATTTATAGCTTTAACTTGTGGAACCTGTTTGTCCCAACACTTAGCAAATTTTGCTCTTGTTAGATCGTGAATATCTTAGTGATGGCGGCTTACTTTACCGGCTTATCGTTACTTCATATATCATTAGCCCTCGCTTAAGCCGCCATTTTGAATGTACACTACAACCGTTAACTTGTGATTTCACCAACTAACTTGAGCCGGCAAATTATTTCCTTCCTTTAGGTTGTCCTTCTTTCACAATACCACCAAAAACAGTTACTACATGTAACTGGGTTCCCTCCATCATCACTGAGGGTACTTTAAAAGATTTTGTCAAAGTTGGATATTTTCCATAGAAGAGTGTCATGCATTACTGCGCTCCTGACCCGGGCGAAGAGAGACCTCTGCCAAAGGACGGTGAAGTCATTGTATTCACTGATCATATGAACCGGGGCCTCTCACCGCCCGGCTCTATGTTTTTTCGAGATGTTCTGCACTTCTTAAAACTCCATCCTCAAGACATTGGACCCAACTCCATGTCAAACATCTGTAAATTTCAAGTTTTCTGTGAAGTATACCTTCAAGAAGAGCCTAGTGTCGAGCTTTTCAGGGAATTCTTCTACCTGAACCGCCAAAATGAGTTCACAAATGGGCCCAGCTTGGAACTTGGTGGAATCTCGATTCAACGCAGAAGAGACGCCATCTTCCCTCAAGTAGCTCTATCGAGTCACCCCAAGGACTGGAATCAGACGTGGTTCTATTGTAAAGATATCTCGTCGGCTGATGAAAATCCATTGTCGGGTTATCGTGTTGAACGTCTTACCCAAAACATCAACTCGCTGAAAAACTTACCGCCGCCGAACGTAAGAAACTCGCCCCTACTATCAGAAAGGTCCAAGCCCTGCTAGGAAACGGTTTAACCGGAGTTGATTTGGTCCGATATTGGATCTTGTGGCGGATCATACCCTTAAGCCGCCGATCTGGCTTGATGTGTACTTATACCGGAGAAAAAGACGATCCATTACGCCATAGCTCTCTACGTCTAACTGAAGATGGCATTATTGAAATGTCAACAACACTTGTAGATGGAAAATTCGAAGACTGCAGCAAAGTGGGTCTGAACCCTTTCTGCAAGCTTAACCCGCCGCCAGATGTAAGTCTCTTGATTTTCCTTACTTTATCTCATCATCCAAATATTATGTTAACTCAAGTATGTTACTCTTCCGCAGGGTAAATCTGACTTCTGAAAGGCAAAATATGACCACGAAGCCGCCAAAAGGGCTAGGGCTACCGCGAAGGCCGCCAGAAAGACCAGCAATAAACCTAAGAAGAAATCAAGCGCCTCTGATCTGCTTAAGCTGGATGACACCTCTGAGTCGGAGGTAGCCCTTGACTCCCTTGGCTTGTTTTTCAACCATCTTGTTGACACTAACTATTACCAGGATGACACGAGAACCAGCAAAGTAGTTGAAGAAGAGGTAACTATTATTTCCTCTGACTCAGAACCTTTGCCAAGACAGAAACTTTGGCGAGTAACCCGAAAAGTAAGGTTTTCACACCCCTTGGCTTATTTAGATCCTCACTTTATTTTGAAACGACAGCAACACGAGAGTCGACGTCAAACCCAGACCAGTGAAGGTGACGATCTGTCCTCCGGCTTACCAAACATCCCCGCTCCTCGAAAACGTCGAAATGAGGTTCTTTTTAACTTTAAACTCTTCCACCCTTCACGGGTCTTATCTGCCTTCCTCCTAACTCTGTTAAACCAACTGACCAGGAGCTTGCCCGTTCCTCCTCTGGCGACTCATCGCAAATCGAATTGCTAGCTTTTAAAACTCCCCTGGGTAATGGCAATTAATTTTTACTCTGTACCTCTTTATACTCTTAAACTTGTACTGACTTGTCATAAACCATGTAGCGTTCAAGCAAAACCTAACAAGAAGGCGAAAGTGATCTAGCCAGCTGAGGCGCCTGAAGTTGCTGAGCCAGAGCAACATATTTCTGCGCCTGAAGTGTCTGACAAACAGCCGAAAGATTTTGTATCGGACCCTGCACCTGAAATTCCTGACCTTTCGCATGACCGCACGGATGTCAATCCTGCACCCACCGAGTCATCCAACCACTTAAGCCGCCAGCAGAACATGGTGAAGACATTATGATTACTGGCACCGGCTTCCAAGAACCGGGACGTCCAACTGTCTTGGCCAAACACTCCGTGAAGGATGAGTTCATTGAGAAGCGCAAATTGAAACTTGGCATCGCTGATTATTCTCAACTGTCCGTCAATGAAGTATTCTCTGGTTATCTTAACCAAGTTCATTCCAGTCGCGACCTTGATGTTGACATGGTGAAACAGATGCACCAAAAATATGAGGTATGACTTCCGGCTTTTTAAATAAGTTATGTACCTCATGCCAGCCCCCAAGTCTTTTGATTATGAAAAGATTGAATAATCTGTAGACTTTAGAGGAATCATAAGCTTCTGTCCTAGACTCCCTCCAAGTCCAGTTTAAAACTAAACTGGATGCTGAAATAGCATAATTTTGCATTCATAGTCCCCAAGGACCGGTTTAATCAGTATGAATGGGTCGGTCCTATTTATCACTGTGTAAGAAAGTAGATCTTAACTGCATAGCCCCCATGAGTTGGCTGAGACTGTTTACAGCACATCCGGCTCATCATTACGAAGATACAAGCAATATGCATTAGCCCCCAAGTGCCAAGTAGTGTTGCTTGCAAAGTGCTTGGGACTTTATTTATAAGAGCCGTTTCTTTGAAAATTTGTTTTCACAGACATTAGCCCCCAAGTGCCAAGTGTTGTTGCTTGCAAAGTACTTGGGACTTATATTGTTGTAATCCACCATGAAATATATTTGATAAATCTGTGCTGCATGCAGGCTGCTACTGCTGAATTGGAATCTCAACTGAACAATGCCAAGACCTGGCTGGCGGCTCAAGAAAATGAGACCCGAAAAGCTGAGTCCAAATTCCAGTTTAGTGTGGCTGAGTCAGAAAAGTTGAAGTCCAGCTTTAAGGCGGAGAAAAAGATTTGGGTTGAAGAAAAGACTGCTTTAACGCAGCAGGCCGAGAAAGCAGAAGCAACTCTTCAGGAGGTGACCACTGAACTCTCCGGCTTAAAACACTATGTGTCTCAGATGGTTTCTACTATCTTCGGTGAGTCGCCTTGTTATTCATCCAAAGTGAGTACTTGTCGCCATAATGTAAGCCGCCTTTTAACCAATCTATAACTTACTCAGGTCCCAGGAGCAGCAACGTTAGCAAAGACACACTTGTGAAGCTCAAGGCGGTCTATACTCTTGTCGAGCAACTGTATACTGGAGCTCAACAAACATTGGCTACCATCTCCCCGGCTAATCAAGGACCCAATCTGTTAAGCGATGTGCTGAAGAAATTATCAATCTTGCTCACCAGGATTCAAGAGATAAAACGGTCGTGTGCGAGAGCCGATGCTGTGACGGCCTTGAGCCGTGCTAAGGCGTGGGTACCGGAGTTAGACCCAGCTGATGTAGCCAGTGGATATCCAAGCCTGAAGGAGGACGGTACTTCTTTTGATCAACAGGACTTCGCTACATGTGTTAAAGCAATCCGTCCCCATGCGACAGTCGTTGTCGAAGAAACCAGCCTCTCCAAATATCAACTAGCTTACGACGCAGAAAATCAAAATATGCATACCCCCGCGTACAAAGTGATGGACTTAATTCCGCCGATTCGTAAGCACACTTTCACTCCTGAAATTGACCCATCCAATCCGATTGACGACGAAGCTGAATTCTTCGCCTTGCATGGCTTTGATTGGTCCAAACCAAACTTCCAGATGACGGAGGAGGAAGAACCATCAAGGGATGAACCGGAGGCCTCCCGTCAGCAAGGTCAAGAAGATTGAACCGCCGGGTGATTTAGAGACTTAATCTTTGGAAAAACACTTGATCTCCTTTTTTTGCTCATGGAGCCATGTGATAGGGTAGTTAAAACTTGTCTTTGCCGTGCCATCGTGCACGTTTCTGTTGTGCATAATACTACTGATCCACCGGCTTAAAAATCATTCTGGGCATGATAATCTTTGATTTATGCAGATTTGAATTATTATTATCCTGCACACAAAGAAAACACAAGGGCCCTGGCGGCTTACTGCCGGGCGGGTCATGATACCCAATTAAAGCAGATGGGGACAAATAGTCCATAACCAGAGCCGTTCTGACAACTGCTAAGTAAAAGTATATACATGTAGTATATACTTAAACTGCCAGCTTATCAGCCTCGTGCAATTGAGAGGTGTTAGAGTTATACCTCCAACCATAGGATTCATCATGCTTTGGCGATTTAGAGTCTGTCCTCTTAACGGGTTATATAAACCCAGAGTATGCTTCAAATATGAGCCATAAATGGGGCAGGTGGGCCCGACTTACAAAAACCAAAAAACAACAAAAAAGCCAAACACAAATAAGAAACCAAAAGAGATTCGAGGCTTTTGTAGGCTGCCAAGCCAAAGTGTCTTCTTCAATGAAACTAGCCGGAGCCACTGGATTGTTCGTGATGCCGTGAGCCTGACTCACAGTGTGCCCAATCGACATTTGAACCTTGGATAAAGTCTGGTCTTCCTCAAAGACTTATCAGGAGTACGCGGGGCCAGAGTAATAGTATCATGGGCCGATTTATCCAAGTTCCAAGGAAGCCGACTTATGAAGCCTGGATCCATCCTGACTATCTGTAAACCGTGCTCTCGCATGACAAGCCGCCGTTTGAACCTTAATCGAGCTCAGATCTTGGTCGAATGCGCCGTAAAGACTGATCGTTAAGAGTTCGGCGGGTCAATCAGGATGACCTGATGGAGTTGAAGCAGCTGGTGTACAGGTAGGATGACCCGGTCAGAGTTTGTTCTCTTTGGTCGAATACGCCTATGTTTGAACAAACCTGGTCAAGAGGGTAATAACGCTATGTTCTCTTTGTCAAATACGCCTATGTTTGAACAGGAGGCCCCCAAGTGACATACTTACACGTGTGGCATTGAGCCAATCAAGGGGGTACCGACAGCTATGTTCTCTTTGGTGAGTACACCTATGGTTGAACAGGAAGCCCCCAAGTGGCCATATAATTTTTTGGCATTGCGCCGGTCAAGAGGGTACCGACAGCTATGCTCGATGAGCAGGAAGCCCCCAAATAATCATATAATTTTTTGGCATTGCGCCGATCAAGAGGGTAGTGACAGCTATGCTCGATGAGCAGGAGGCCCCCAAATGATCATCAGGGACCTATGTTTGAGCTGTGTTGTGCATCCAACTCTCTTTGGTCCCTGAGGTTGTGGGTGTTGAGCCTCTTAAACGACTCAGCTTTGAAGAAGTGAAACGACAAAGGCCCTGAATTGTCAGGGATGCCAACTTTATTATACTTCTTATAATATATACATCAGATAACTATGTACGTCATGAGAGTCGGGTATAGTAGGGTCAAAGATGAGCAATGTTCCATGGCCGACGGGTCTCCTCCTCCGATGTGCGTGAGTCCTTGTTGTCTCAAACGTCAATGAGGTAGTGATGTCTACTACACAACCTTCTTCTTGTAGACGTTGTTGGGCCTCCAAGTCCAGAGGTTTGTAGGACAGTAGCAAATTTCCCTCAAGTGGATGACCTAAGGTTTATCAATCCGTAGGAGGCGTAGGATGAAGATGGTCTCTCTCAAACAACCTTGCAACCAAATAACAAAGAGTCTCTTGTGTCCCCAACACACCCAATACAATGGTAAATTGTATAGGTGCACTAGTTCGGTGAAGAGATGGTGATACAAGTGCAATATGGATGGTAGATATATGTTTTTGTAATATGAAAATATAAAAACAGCAAGGTAACTAATGGTAAAAGTGAGCGTAAACAGTATTGCAATGCTAGGAAACAAGGCCTAGGGTTCATACTTTCACTAGTGCAAGTTCTCTCAACAATAATAACATAATTGGATCACATAACTATCCCTCAACATGCAACAAAGAGTCACTCCAAAGTCACTAATAGCGGAGAACAAACGAAGAGATTATGGTAGGGTACAAATCCACCTCAAAGTTATTCTTTCCAATCAATCCATTGGGCTATTCCTATAAGTGTCACAAACAGCCCTAGAGTTCATACTAGAATAACACCTTAAGACACAAATTGTCACAGCCCTAGCTTAGCATTTGCTTGTCCTTGCATGATCATCATGTCATCATGTTAAATTTTCTCAGAAAGTTGAAATGGGGATGACAGAAACCCCCAGCACCACTTAAACCAACTAGGTTTACTAAATACTTCTTCAATGAACCTGAAATGCCCTTCTAAAATGTTCATCATCTTTGCCTTGGTCTAGAACCTCTATCAAAAATGGCTCACATTTTTCTAGGACAACTTTGGCCACTGAATTAAATCATACTTTATTTGCATTTGGACATTTAAATGCTATAAAATATTTTAAATGTCCAAATAATCATAAATTTAATGTTTACTGTTGGATATATTCCAAACAGTGGGCATGGGCAAGTTTCATGATTTTTGAGTGTGCCTAAGTATTTTTAATAAAGCCCTAACACTACAGAAGAAATAGAAAAACAGAAAAGAATTAGAAAAGGAGAGAGAGAGAGATAGAGAGAGAGAGAGAGAGAGAAAACCCACCTGAGGTTACCTGCACAGCCCACCTGGTGGCCCACTTACCTGGCCCGGCCCACCAAAGCCGCCACCGTCTCCCACCTCGCGCCAGAAGGACGCGAGGCGTGTGGCCACCGCGCATCGGCACGCGCCCGGCCACCTCCTCCCTCCCTGCCTGCCTGGCTCCTCCTCGACGCGTCTGGACGACGCCACGCGATCCCCAGAGCCATCTGGCTCTCCCTCTCTCTCCCCCGAACGCTCTCCCCCTCCTATGTTCTTCCCACCCGAACGCCTCCGTCGCCACTGCTCGCCACCACCGCGGACACAGCCATCCCGGCGACGCCCTGAGATGCCCAAGAGCTCCGCCTAGTACCCCTCTTCCTCATCGTCGAGTTGTGCAACACCAGACGCCCCCGAGCGCCAACACGTCGTTTTCTTCAACCTCCCAACGCTGGAGATCTCCATCGCCGCCCCGCTTGCTCCGGCCCCTCCCCGAGCCCACTGACCAACCCTGCGGAACCGCTGTGAGCTCCTACGCCCCCCGCCCCTCTCCCCGTCGACGTGTTCGTCCTCTAGCCATGTTTTCCACCTCGGCCGAAGCTCGCTGCCGCCGTCCATGGCGCCGCTGCGGCCACAGCTGCTGCCACCCGCGTCCGAGCTCATCAGCATGCTCAGCACACCCCTAGGAACACGATGCACTCACCAGCTCCTCCTCTGGTGCTCCGTAGCCCCGTTTCCATCGATGTCCGAACTCCGCCCGCCGCCTTTGAGCTCGCCGCCATCGATTTCGGTCGCCCCCAGTGAAACTGATTGCTCCACTAGATGCGCACGGACGCCAGCTCACCGTAGCTCCAAACCGCGCCGCAAATCACCGCCTGTAGCGCCGTCCCGAGCAACTCCGGCGTGCCACCGCCATGCCTTTGGTCGTCGGCGTCAACTGTTGACGTGGCGCCGGATTAGTTAGCACTAATGACCCGGCTAAACACCCTTAGTGCCACCGCCATGTTGGCCCTGTGCCTGTTTAGTTTAGTTTAATTTTCTGTTTAATTAGTTCATTACCCAGCGGGATCCACTTGTCAGCATTGACTTTGCTGACGTGGCTTCTGACTGGTCCCACCCGTCTGTGACTGGAGCCAGCACTTGAGACTGACGTGTGGGACCCACGGGTCAGGTTTGACCCTGGTCAGTCCCTGTTGACCCCATGACATCACACTGACATCATGCTGACGCAGTAATGTTTTTCTGGATTTTAAATAAATCTAAATGATTTATTTATATTCAGAAAATGTTTAAAACTTCTAAAAATCATAGAAAATAAACCGTAACTCTAAATGAAATAATTTATAGATGAAAAATGATCAGAAAATCCAATCTATCCATCTGTACCATTTGCATGCATGTTTGAACAACCTAAGGTTGCTGTATATGGAAATTTGCATATTTGGCAATTAAATAAGCACATATGGAGTTTGAATTTGAACCCTTGGTTCAAACCAACTTCATTTAATCTGGTTTCTAGTTGCATTAGCTCAACCCACAACATATTGCCATGTCATGATCATGCATCATATTGTTGCATTGCATTGATTGTGTTCCCTCTCATTTGCCGGTGTTTGTCCCCTCTGAGTAGACGTGGTTTCGACGACGTAATCGATGACACCGATGAAGAGCTATACTATCTTCAGAAGTGCCAGGCAAGCAAAACCCCCTTGTTCATTCCGATACAATCCCACTCTCTCGCTCCTGCTCTCTCTTACTACATTAGGACAACAACGATTCAACTGTTACATGCTGCGGTAGTTGAACCCCTTTCCTCTGCATGACCTGTCATTGCCACAGTAAATAGATGAAACCCACTAGCATGAGTAGGAGTTGTTTGAGCCCTGATGTGCCTACTCATTCATGCTTGTTTGTCATGCCTGCTATTGCTTAGAGTTGTGTCAGGTCTGATTCATCGAGGATGAATTGGAAATTGTGAACATGTCCTACTGTGTGTGAGCTAAGTGTGTTGAACACGATTTGGTAAAGGTATCGATGAGAGGCCATGTAGGAGTACATGGTGGGTTGTTTCATTGGAACCGTCCTTAAGCACCGAGATCTGTATGTGTGATTTAAGAACCAGCTACTACCATGCATTGGGCCCGAAACCAATGGACCCTCTCGGCTTCTTAACCACCCTAGTCCTCTGTCCAGGAGTTGCAATTAGTTTCTAGTGTTTATAGGATATGTGTTGGCGGTCGTGCGTAGCGCTGACCCTAGGGGTGGGCTATGATGCGGTAGATACACCATGGCACGGTGTACCGAGTCGCCTGTTTGGTGTCTCGGGAACCCTGTACACATCGTTCAGGGCCGTATGTGGAAACCTCGGCCGGACTCCCTGCGGATGGAACCTAGATAGGCGATAAACCTGGACTAGAGACTTGAGTGTTTAGGTAGGCCGTGGCCGACACCCTCGTTGGGCTTCCGCTTGAAGGTTGCCGAGTACATGTCGTGTAAACGACGGTAAGTGGTGAGAGCGTGTATGAAGAAGTACACCCCTGCAGGGTTAACATCATCTATTCGAATAGCCGTGTCCGCGGTAAAGGACTACTTGGTTGCCTATACAGTTCATAGACAAGTGAAAGTGGATACTCTAAAATGTGCAAGATAAGCGTGAGTGCTATGGATGGCTTTCTCGTAGGGAGACGGGAGCGGATCCATAGTGGTGTATTGATATGGTGAATATGTGGACTCGTGTGCGCCACCTCAAAAGAGTTACTTGCAGTCGTAGTTTAAGATAGCCACCGAGTCAAAGCTGGCTTGCTGCAGTTAAACTCCACCACCCCCTTTGTTGATACCGATGCATATGTAGTTAGTTCTGATGTAAGTCTTCCTGGGTACATTTGTACTCATGTTTGCCTATTTTATGTTTTGCAGAGAGACGTCAGTCTCGCTAGTAGTTCCGTGCGGACTTCGACGCTTAGCTTGATACCTCAGCTACGATCTTGTGCCCTCGGCAGGATCTGGTAGATAGTCAGGCTTCTCAGCCTTTTTCATTTGTAGATGTCTGTACTCATACATGTTAAGCTTCCGCATGTGCTTTGACTTGTATGCTCTGAATGTTGGTCATGAGACCCATGGTTGTAATATCTCGCTCCTCGGAGCCTATTGAATAAATACTTTGAGTCGTAGAGTTTTGTTGTGATGCCATGTTGTATTTACACATATCGAGCATATTGTGTGTATGATTGAAATGCTTGGTATGTGTGGGATCCGACAATCTAGTTGGTTATCCTTGGTAGCCTCTCTTATGGGGAAATGTAGTCTTGTGCTTCCATGAGCCATAGTAGTCCGCTATAGCCCGGTTCACCGGAGTCCTGCTAGCCCAGCACTACTGTTCCGGAACACTTAGACTGGCTGGCATGTGATTCACTGCGTTCCTGTATCTATCCCTTCGGGGAGATGTCACGCGGTGACATCCGGAGTCCTACCTAGCCTGCTACAGCCCGGTTCACCGGAGTCCTGTTAGCCTAGTGCTACAGCCCGGATTCGCACACTGCTGACCGACATGCTCGATGTTGATTCATGTATGTCTGTCCCCGTAAGTTAGTGCCACTTTGGGTTCACGACTAGTCATGTCGGCCCGGGTTCTCTATCATATGGATGCTAGCGACACTATCATATACGTGAGCCAAAAGGCGCAAACAGTCCCGAGCCATGGTAAGGCGACACCCGTGGGAATACCATGCATGAGGCCACAAAGTGATATGAGGTGTTACTGTCTAGATCGATGTGATTTGGAATCGGGGTCCTGACAGCTTTGGTATCAGAGCCTGACTGCCTGTAGTATTACCAAGCCAAACCGGTCGAAGTTGTGTCTAGAAATGCTTTAGTTATGTCAGGGAATTGATTGTGGAAGGGAACGTCAGGCTCTTTTTACTCCTTTACCTTATGCCCTTCTGATCTGAGTCATCCTCTTCTCTTCTACGGGGATTAAGAACTAGGCCTTCTCATCTATCTATCAGGATGACGAGTTACTATGTTAGTGACTTATAGGATTGGTGGATTCAAGCCTCAGTTCAGTCTCTACTACTTCCATGTGTTCATGGATGGCCTCAGAACCTTGATATGATGTTGTTGAGTGGTTATGCCACCATTTTGTAGGATGTCTCAATTCGTTTTGAGCATTTACAGCCGTTATGCTGTCCGAGTCATCCCAGGTTACTAAATAGTCTGATGCATTTGCAAATCCTTTCTTTCCATTCCCGATGTCCTTTTTGGTCAGAATAAGCACACTATCTGGTACATTGAGGTACTCTATTGCCTCGGTATATATGTTGGGGCTATTTTTATGACCCTAGGTGTTTTAGGGAGTCACCTAGTAAACTAGCCATGTTTTGTGTTCCCGGTGTGATGATTCTAGCCGTCATTCTCGAAAGCATCTCATGATGCCATTTAGTTAGTAGGCATTCTATTCCTGGGTTTTGAACCCGAGGTTCACCCTACTTATTTCATGTTGATAGTGTTTGCTCGTTCCTTTAGGTTATTAGTAACCTTGTGATAGTCCTCGAGGTCCCGTGGTATTTCCTTCTTCCAAATACCATGAACTGCTTATGGCAGAAGATCTTTGAACCAAAGGATCACAACAAGAGTGCTCTTGAGGAGTTCTCCATTCTGCATTGTGAATCTACCAGTCCTACCTTTTTGCATGGATTATCTGGAAGAAATATGTTGAGCTTTGTTCAACATACTAATCTATGCATCCACAACTCAAAAAGTGCTATGTTCCTTTGAGTTGTCCCTCTTCGGTTGTATTCCGACCCTCGTGTATCAGTTGATAGTCAAGAGTATGTCGTGCATTTGTGCTCATCGATGCCTATTATTCTTGTGGTCCGTCAAGCCATTCTATTCCGGAATGACTAGGAGAAACAAACTCTAGTACCTCATCCATTTCTAGGATTGGGTCAAAGCAGTTGTATTCCGCAGATCAAATGCAATCAAGCTTTTGGTTTGTTCTACCCAGAAGTATTACCCACTTTATGTCAGGAATGTCATGAGAATTGCACCTTATCTTATGAATTCTTGACGTAGTGATACTTCTCGCCATCAATATTCATTTCCTCGATGTCGTGTTGTCACAACCGGAATGCCGACAAGGGAATCATGGTGTGTGAAATCAATACTCCTAGCAACTGTGTTGCATGGTAGTTAATGGACAATATTCTCATTCTTAGCATCTTGGTTATTGAGCCATCATCCTAAGAATGATCGTGCTACCTAATCCATATTTCCTGGTGCACCCTCCGATTAATGAGTTAGGATTGTGTCAATCTCTCGCTCTTTTGATCATATCATCTTGTTTTGAAAGCAAGATTGCTCCCGAGCTTAATAACATATCGGTTGTTCGTGATTTTCCGAATATCTTCTCGAAAGTATTACTAGGTTGTTCCCTGACCGCTATATTGAGTTCGTGATCATGTTGGTTTTTCGCTAAACCAGCCATCCTCCAAGAATCTGTGTTGGATATCCCTGAGCTAGTTGGTTAAGCTAAACAACAACTTGGAGAGTTGGAAGATAAAGCTTTGCCTTACTTAGTTCATTCTAAAAGGATATCTTTGTGTGTGTGTGTGTGTTGAACAAAGATGATATCTTCATCGATTGATCCACATGATCAATTGTCGACGCTATTGTCTTACAATCCTCTGATTTGAGTGTGGGCTATCGTCAAATCAACTCAGAACCAACGATATTTGTAATGTTGTCTTATTCGTGATTGCTCCTCGAGCATACACCATTACATCCTTTGGTCTGACCAATACTATCACATTGTTCACATAATGGTGGAATTCCAGTGATATGGAAAATTCCGATGAATTGCTATTGATCCCATCAGCAGCATTTTGTCTCCCCCATGATTCATGTTGAACATCAACCTAGTGTTGAAAACTTTGTAAGCAATGCCTTCGTGTTCCGTTCATGAAGCTTACGCTTGGATGGAAGAAGTGACTTCCTCGAATTCATGTGCATTTGGTGCAAGTTGTCGCTGTGAGTTCGAGAAAGATTGTTTTTATTCCTCTATGTACCATCCCAAGTCAGTTATGCATGTGCGAATGTATTCTATGGTTTGGTAGATTAATTACCTCCACTCCATATGTATTTCCTAGCACACCAAGCCACTGATTGACTTGTTCAAGGAAAAGAAGTCTATGCTTGGGATCTAATCCATGGACTTGTGTAAAGACTTCGAAATCCTTGATGATGGTTCCCGAGCAGAACTCGATAGTGTTTTATTATAAGACTACTATGTGGCCATTCTTGTCTTAAACAACATGCTCACATGTATGTAGCAGAACCAACTCATGTTTTGGAGCTTGCTATCGTATTTCATATCCCGAGAATCTCGCAACGTCATCTCGTCGGTTTGTGTTGCAAATTTTCTTTTCCAGACATGTTGTCTGAATTATCCTGTTACCAGCCAGATTTGAATCTCAGGCAGATATGATGGTTGGAACTTCTTCCGAGAACTATGATATAGGTTCCAGTGAAGTGGATGCACCTAGCTGGAAGCACTATTGTTGTAGTATCTTGGTTAAGCCGTTTGGTCACCTCCCATGAGGATTTCGCATGACTTACTCTTGAAGTTGTTCCTTATGGATCCTTGTGCTCTCAGTTTCTTCGATGATTCTATAACCATTGGAACGTTGGAAACACTCTCGACTGTTGAGTTTTTCCCCAGTTACCAGAATCATTCCCAACATTTGCATTTTGTTCCCAGCTTGCACCGCCTTGTGCCAATTTCCCATGGGCTGCCCTTCTCAGCAGTTGCTGTCCAGGATCATCTCCAAAAGTGGTCCTACCATGGGTCCCAACCATTTCCGATGATAAGCAAAAATCGTCCATTGTGCTGTCTTCAACAAGGTAGTCCACATCATCCATTCGAGTCCAAGTATGTCATTCTTTCGAACTCCTTCAAATGATCGATTGTGATTGCCTTAGGTTGGTATAAATAGTCTCAATGATATTTGTATCAAAAGTAATTCTTTTTGCCACTTAAGAGAATAATTATACGAGTCACCTTCCCTAAGGTGCCCCGTTATGGAATCATGGCAATTATCTCCTCGCTACTTTGAAACCATGCACCATCCTACTCCAACATGAAGATGTTACCTATGAAATTGAACCTTTGTCATCTGCTACCTTTCCTCATTCCAAATGTTTGTCTTGTGTCTTAGCTCGAGAGATGTTTCTGTGTCTCATTCCGTGAATTGATCTTGAGTGCTTGATCTTCGAGAAGATCATTTTCTGTAGAGTTTCTTTCTGTCGTCATCATAGCTGGATGAAGATCTCGAAAGCACAGACATCAAGATCAACATGATGGAACAAATCAACATCCTCGAGAAGGGCTTTTGGATCATGAAGATCGTGTCGGCTTTGTGTCCCCTCTGTCCTCTTACCTCACGTCCTGAATCTCGGGACGAGATTCTTGTTTAGTGGGGGTGAGTTGTCACAGCCCTAGCTTGGCCTTTGCTTGTCTTTGCATGATCATCATGTAATCATGTTAAATTTTTTCAGAAAGTTGAAATGGGGATGTCACAAATCCCCAGCACCACTTAAACCAACTAGGTTTACTAAATACTTTTTCAATGAACCTGAAATGCCCTTCTAAAATGTTCATCATCTTTGCCTTGGTCTAGAACCTCTGTCAAAAATGGTTCACCTTTTTCTAGGACAACTTTGGGCACTGAATTAAATCATACACTATTTGCATTTGGACATTTAAATGCTATAAAATATTTTAAATGTCCAAATAATCATAAACTTAAATGTTTACTGTTGGATATATTCCAAACAGTGGGCTTGAGCAAGTTTCATGATTTTTGAGTGTTCCTAAGTATTTTTAATAAAGCCCTGACACTACAGAAGAAATAGAAAAACAGAAAAGAATTAGAAAGAGAGAGAGAGAGAGAGGGAGGGAGAGAGAACCCACCTGAGGTTACCTGCACAGCCCACCTGGTGGCCGACTTACCTGGCCCAGCCCACTAGAGCCGCCACCGTCTCCCACCTCGCGCCAGAAGGACGCGAGGCGTGTGGCCACCGCGCACCGGCACGCGCCCAGCCACCTCCTCCCTCCCTGCCTGCCTGGCTCCTCCTCGACGCGTCCGGACGACGCCACGCAATCCCCAGAGCCGTTTGGCTCTCCCTCTCTCTCCCCCGAACGCTCTCCCCCTCCTATGTTCTTCCCGCCCGAACGCCTCCGTCGCCACCGCTCGCCACCACCGCGGACACCGTCATCCCGGCGACGCCCTGAGATGCCCAAGATCTCTGCCTAGTACCCCTCTTCCTCCTCGTCGAGTTGTGCAACGCCGGACGCCCCCGAGCACCTCCACGCCGTTTTATTCAACCTCCCGACGCCGGAGATCTCCATCGCCGCCCCGCTTGCTCCGGCCCCTCCCAGAGCCCGCTGACCAACCCTGCGGAACCGCTGTGAGCTCCTACGCCCCTCGCCCCTCTCCTCGTCGACGCGTTCGTCCTCTAGCCATGTTTTCCACCTCGGCCGAAGCTCGCTACTGCCGTCCATGGCGCTGCCGCGGCCACAGCTGCTGCCACCCGCGTCCGAGCTCATCAGCGCACTCAGCACACCCCTAGGAGCATGATGCACTCACCAGCTCCTCCCCTGGTGCTCTGTAGCCCCGTTTCCATCGATGTCCGAACTCCGGCCGCCGCCTTTGAGCTCGCCTCCATCGATTTAGGTCGCCCCCAGTGAAACTGATTGCTCCACTAGATGCGTGCGGACGCCAGCTCGCCATAGCTCCAAACCGCGCCGCAAATCACCGCCTGTAGCGCCGTCCCGAGCAACTCCGGCGTGCCACCGTCGTGCCTTTGGTCGCCAGCGTCAACTGCTGACACGGCGCCGGGTTAGTTAGCACTAATGACCCGGCTAAACACCCTTAGTGCCACTTCCATGTGGGCCCTATGCCTGTTTAGTTTAGTTTAATTTTCTATTTATATTAGTTCATTACCCAGCGGGATCCACTTGTCAGCATTGACTTTGCTGACGTGGCTTTTGACCGGTCCCACCTGTCTGTGACTCGAGCCAGCACTTGAGACTGACGTGTGGGACCCACGGGTCAGGTTTGACCCTGGTCAGTCCCTGTTGACCCCATGACATCACACCGACATCATGCTGGCACAGTAATATTTTTCTGGATTTTAAATAAATCTAAATGATTTATTTATATTCAGAAAATGTTTAAAACTTCTAAAAATCATAGAAAATAAACCGTAACTCTAAATGAAATAATTTATAGATGAAAAATGATCAGAAAAATCCAATCTATCCATCTGTACCATTTGCATGCATGTTTGAACAACCTAAGGTTGCTGTATATGGCAATTTGCATATTTGGCAATTAAATAAGCACATATGGAGTTTGAATTTGAACCCTTGGTTCAAACCAACTTCATTTAATCTGGTTTCTAGTTGCATTAGATCAAACCACAACATATTGCCATGTCATGATCATGCATCATATTGTTGCATTGCATTGATTGTGTTCCCTCTCATTTGCCGGTGTTTGTCCCCTCTGAGTAGACGTGGTTTCGACGACGTGATCGATGACACTGATGAAGAGCTATACTATCTTCAGAAGTGCCAGGCAAGCAAAACCCCCTTGTTCATTCCGATACAATCCCACTCTCTCGCTCCTGCTCTCTCTTACTGCATTAGGACAATAATGATTCAACTGTTACATGCTGCGGTAGTTGAACCCCTTTCCTCTGCATGACCTGTCATTGCCACAGTAAGATGAAACCCACTAGCATGAGTAGGAGTTGTTTGAGCCCTGATGTTTGTTTGTCATGCTAGCATGCTACTCATTCATGCTTGTTTGTCATGCCTGCTATTGCTTAGAGTTGTGTCGGGTCTGATTCATCGGGGATGAATTGGGAAGTTGTGAACATGTCCTACCGTGTGTGACCTAAGTGTGTTGAACATGATTTGGTAAAGGTATCGATGAGAGGCCATGTAGGAGTACATGGTGGGTTGTTTCATTGGAACCGTCCTTAAGCACCGAGATCTGTATGTGTGATTTAAGAACCAGCTACTACCATGCATTGGGCCCGAAACCAATGGACCCTCTCGGCTTCTTAACCACCCTAGTCCTCTGTCCAGGAGTTGCAATTAGTTTCTGGTGTTTATAGGATATGTGTTGGCAGCCGTGCGTAGCGCTGACCCTAGGGGTGGGCTATGATGCGGTCGATACACCATGGCACGGTGTACCGAGTCGCCCGTTTGGTGTCTCGGGAACCCTGTACACATCGTTCGGGGTCGTATGTGGAAACCTCGGCCGGACTCCCTGCGGATGGAACCTGGATAGGCGATAAACCTGGACTAGAGACTTGAGTGTTTAGGTAGGCCGTAGCCGACACCCTCGCTGGGCTTCCGCTTGAAGGTTGCCGAGTACATGTCGTGTAAACAACGGTAAGTGGTGAGAGCGTGTATGAAGAAGTACACCCCTGCAGGGTTAACATCATCTATTCGAATAGCCGTGTCCGCGGTAAAGGACTACTTGGTTGCCTATACAGTTCATAGACAAGTGAAAGTGGATACTCTAAAATGCGCAAGATAAGCGTGAGTGCTATGGATGGCTTTCTCGTAGGGAGACGGGAGCGGATCCATAGTGGTGTATTGATATGGTGAATATGTGGACTCGTGTGCGCCACCTCAAAAGAGTTACTTGCAGTCATAGTTTAAGATAGCCACCGAGTCAAAGCTGGCTTGCTGCAGTTAAACTCCACCACCCCCTTTGTTGATACCGATGCATATGTAGTTAGTTCTGATGTAAGTCTTGCTAGGTACATTTGTACTCACGTTTGCCTATTTTATGTTTTGCAGAGAGACGTCAGTCTCGCTAGTAGTTCCGTGTGGACTTCGACGTTTAGCTTGATACCTCAGCTACGATCTTGTGCCCTCGGCAAGATCTGGTAGATAGTCAGGCTTCTCAGCCTTTTTCATTTGTAGATGTCTATACTCAAACATGTTAAGCTTCCGCATGTGCTTTGACTTGTATGCTATGAATGTTGGTCATGAGACCCATGCTTGTAATATCTCGCTCCTCGGAGCCTATTGAATAAATACTTTGAGTCGTAGAGTTTTGTTGTGATGCCATGTTGTATTTACACATATCGAGCATATTGTGTGTATGATTGAAATGCTTGGTATGTGTGGGATCCGACAATCTAGTTGGTTATCCTTGGTAGCCTCTCTTATGGGGAAATGTAGTCTTGTGCTTCCATGAGCCATAGTAGTCCGCTACAGCCCAGTTCACCGGAGTCCTGCTAGCCCAGCACTACTGTTCCGGAACACTTAGACTGGCCGGCATGTGATTCACTTTGTTCTTGTGTCTGTCCCTTCGGGGAAATGTCACGCGGTGACATCCGGAGGCCTGCCTAGCCTGCTACAGCCCGGTTCACCGGAGTCCTGTTAGCCCAGTCCTACAGCCCGGATTCGCACACTGCTAACGGACATGCTCGATGTTGATTCATGTATGCATGTCCCCGTAAGTTAGTGCCACTTTGGGTTCACAACTAGTCATGTCAGCCTGGGTTCTCTGTCATATGGATGCTAGCGACACTATCATATACATGAGCCAAAAGGCGCAAACGGTCCCGGGCCATGGTAAGGCAACACCCATGGGAATACCGTGCGTGAGGCCACAAAGTGATATGAGGTGTTACCGGCTAGATCGATGTGATTTGGAATCGGAGTCCTGACACAAATCAACCAAAACCCTAATGTCACCTAGATACTCCAATGTCACCTCAAGTATCCGTGGGTATGATTATACGATATGCATCACACAATCTCTGATTCATCTATTCAACCAACACATAGGACCTCAAAGAGTGCCCCAAAGTTTCTACCGGAGAGTCAAGACGAAAACGTGTGCCAACCCCTATGCATAGGTTCATGGGCGGAACCCGCAAGTTGATCACCAAAACATACATCAAGTGAATCAATAGAATAACCCATTCTCACCACGGTTATCCCACGCAAGACATACATCAAGTGTTCTCAAATCCTTAAAGACTCAATCCGATAAGATAACTTCAAAGGGAAAACTCAATTCATTACAAGAGAGTAGAGGGGGAGAAACATCATAAGATCCAACTATAATAGCAAAGCTCATGATACGCCAAGATCGTGCCACCTCAAGAACACGAGAGAGAGAGATCAAACACATAGTTACCGGTACATACCCTCAACCCCGAGGGAGAACTACTCCCTCCTCGTCATGGAGAGCACCGGGATGATGAAGATAGCCACCGAAGAGGGATTGCCCCCTCCGGCAGGGTACCAGAACGGGTCTAGATTGGTTTTCGGTGGCTACAGAGGCTTCTGGCGGCGGAACTCCTGATCTATTCTGCTCCCCGAAGTTTTTAGGGTATATGGGTATATATGGGAGGAAGAAGTACGTCGGTGGACCTCCGGGCTGTCCACGAGGCAGGGGGCGCGCCCAGGGGATGGGCGCGCCCCCCACCCTCGTGGGCAGCCTGGGACTCTCCTGGTCCATCTCCGATACTCCGTGGGCTTCTTCTGGTCCAAAAATAAGTTCCGTGAAGTTTCAGGTCAATTGGAATCCGTTTGATTTTCCTTTTCTGCGATACTCTAAAACAAGGAAAAAACAGAAATTGGCATTGGGCTCTAGGTTAATAGGTTAGTCCCAAAAATCATATAAAATAGCATATAAATGCATATAAAACATCCAAGGTTGATAATATAATAGCATGGAACAATCAAAAATTAAAGATACGTTGGAGACGTATCAGGTAGTATGACCCATTATGTAAATTCTTGCTGACCACAAAAGGTCCTTCCCAAGGTGGTGATAACTTGTTTATATCTGTCTGATCTTGGATGAGCCGGAGTACTAAGTCACCTTCTTGAAAGGTTCTAGTTTTGACCTGGCGGCTATGATAACGCCGTAGATCTTGTTGGTAAATCGCCGAACGAGCCGCCGCAAGATCACGCTCTTCATCCAATAGGTCAAGTGCATCTTGACGCGCCCTTTCATTGGCAGCTTCAACATAAGCCGCCACCCAGGGTGAGTCGTGACAGATGTCACTAGGGAGAACCGCCCCTGCCCCATAAACCATGAAGAAAGGTGTGTAACCCATAGACCTGTTGGGGGTTGTGTTGATGCTCCATAACACTGAGGGTAATTCCTCTACCCAACAACCCGACGTTCTCTGTTAAGGAACCATAAGTCGAGGCTTGATACCTCGTAGAATCTCCTGATTTGCTCATTCTGCTTGACCATTGGACTGAGGGTGAGCTACGGAGGATACATCAAGCCGGATGTGCTCACGTTGACAAAAATCTTCCATGGCGCCTTTAGATAAATTAGTGCCATTATCTGTGATAATGTTGTGTGGAAAACCAAAACGGAAGATCACCTTCTTCATGAATTGAACCGTCGTTGCCGCATCACATTTACTAACCAGCTCTGCTTCAACCCATTTAGTAAACTTATCAACTGCCACCAAGAGGTGGGTCTTCTTATCCTTGGACCTTTTAAAAGGCCCAACCATATCAAGCCCCCAAGTTGCAAACGGCCAAGTAATTGGAATCATCCTCAATTCCTGAGCCGGCACATGAGCTCATCGTGAAAATTTCTAACAGCCGTCACATCTTCTTACCAAATCCTCAGCGTCAGGGTGAGCCGCCAACCAATAGAACCCGTGATAGAAGGCCTTGGCTATAAGAGATTTAGAACCGGCATGATGACCACAATCTCCTGCGTGGATCTCTCATAAAATCTCACAACCTTCTTCAGGAGAGACGCAACGTTGAAACGCCCTTGTGAAACTGCGATGGTGCAACTCCCCATTTACAATCGTCCTCGACTTAGACCGCCGGGTTATCTATCTGGCTAAGACTTCATCCTCTGGCAACTCACCCCGGGTCATGTAAGCGAAATACGGAACTGTCCAATCAGGGATAACATGAAGAGCCACCACCAATTGCGCCTCCGGATCAGGAACAACAAGATCCTCCTCTGTAGGTAATTTAATAGACGGGTTAAGAAAAATGTCGAGAAACATGTTAGGTGGCACCGGCTTACGCTGAGACCCTAGCCTGCTTAAAGTATCAACCGCCTCGTTCTTCTGGCGACCAATATGGTCAACTTGGTAACCCTTGAAGTGACCTGCAATGGAATCAACCTCTCATCGATAAGCCGCCATAAGCGGATCTTTGGAATCCCAAGTACCAGAAACTTGCTGAGCCACCAGATCTGAATCGCCAAAGCACCTCACCCGGCTTAAGCTCATCTCCTTAGCAATTCGAAGACCATGGAGTAAGGCGTCATACCCAGCTGTGTTGTTAGTACAGGGGAACATTAGCCGGAGAACATAAGAAAACTTGTCACCTCATGGGGAAGTCAAAACAACTCCGGCCCCCGAGCCCTCCAACTGTCTGGATCCATCAAAGTGAATAGTCCAATATATGTTATCCGGCTTTTCCTCAGGTGCCTGTAACTCTGTCCAATCATTGATCAAATCCACAAGCGCTTGGGACTTGATGGCCGTGCGTGGCACATACTTTAAACCATGAGGACCAAGCTCAATGGCCCATTTAGCAACCCGGCTTGTGGCTTCCCTATTTTGGATGATATCTCCTAAAGGAGCAGAACTAACCATAGTAATGGGATGACCCTGAAAATATTGCTTAAGTTTCCGGCTTGCCATGAAAACCCCATACACAAGCTTTTGCCAGTGTGGGTACCTCTGTTTGGACTCGATAAGCACCTCACTGGTGTAATAAACTGGCCGCTGGACTGGGTACTCCTTGCCTGCCTCCTTTCTTTCCACCATGATGGCTACACTGACAGCCCGGCTATTAGCAGCCACATACAACAACAGAGGCTCTTTATCAACAGGGGCAGCAAGCACGGGCGGCTCAGCCAGCTGTTTCTTCAGATCCTCAAACGCTTGATTAGCAGCATCACTCCAAACAAAGTGATCTGTCTTCCTCATCATCTGATAAAGAGGAATAGCCTTCTCACCCAGCCACCTTATGAACCGGCTCAGAGCTGCAATACGACCCGCTAGACGTTGAACATCATTAACACACGCCGGATTAGCCAATGAAGTAATGGCTTTGATCTTCTCCGGGTTAGCTTCAATGCCTCTGTTAGAAACCAGGAAACCCAAGAGCATGCATGCTGGCACACCAAAGACACACTTAGCCGGGTTGAGCATCATCTTGTAGACCCGAAGATTGTCAAACGTCTCCTTCAAATCATCAATCAGGGTCTCCTTCTCTGTTGACTTCACTACAATGTCATCTACATAAGCATGAACGTTGCGCCCTATCTGATTGTGAAGGAAATTTTGCACACACTACTAATAAGACGCCTGGGCACTCTTAAGCCCAAAAGGCATAGACACATAGCAGAAGGCTCCAAACGGAGTAATGAAGGTTGTCTTCTCCTGGTCCTTAACTGCCATCTTGATCTGATGATAACCAGAATAAGCATCCAAAAAACTCAAACACTCACAACCCGCTGTAGCATCAATGATTTGATCAATACGAGGGAGAGCAAACAGATCAGCCGGACAAGCTTTGTTTAAGTCCGTGTAATCCACACACATTCGCTAATTGCCGTTCTTTTTTAGTACCAGCACCAGATTAGCCAACCACTCAGGATGAAAAACTTGAATGATAAACCTGGCCGCCAAAAGCCGGGCCACTTCCTCACCAATGGCCTTCCGCCTCTCCTCATTAAACCGGCGAAGAAAGTGCTTGACCGGTTTAAACTTCGGATCAATATTAAGAGTATGCTCAGCGAGTTCCCTCGGTACACCTAGCATGTCCCAAGGCTTCCATGCAAAGATGTCCCAGTTCTCATGGATGAACTCGATGAGCACGCTTTCCTATTTCGGATCCAGATTAGTGCTGATGTTGAACTGCTTAGATGAGTTGCCAGGGACGAAATCAACCATCTTAGTATCGTCTGCCGACTTAAATTTTAACGAAGGATCATGCTACGTGGTCGGTTTCTTCAAGGACGTCATATCTTCCGGGTCAACATTGTCCTTGTAAAATTTTAGCTCCTCCGTTGCACAAATTGATTCATCATAAGCCGCATCACCTTCCTCACATTCCAAGGCCACCTTGCGACTCCATGCACTATGATGGTGCCCATATAACCCGGCATTTTAAGCTGCAAGTAGACATAACAGGGCCTCGCCATGAACTTAGCATAAGCCGGCCGCCCAAACAGAGTGTGATAAGGGCTTTTGATCTTGACCACTTCGAAGGTTAACGTCTCAGGCCTGGAATCGTGCTCATCTCCAAAGGCAGCTTCTAATGATATCTTGCCCACTAGGTAGGCTGACTTACCCGGCATGACACCATGGAAGAAAGTGTTTGACGGCTTAAGGTTCTTATCTCTCAGTCCCATACGACGGAAGGTCTCATAATAAAGTATGTCAATGCAGATACCTCCATCCATGAGCACCTTAGTAAACTTATAACCCCCAACCAGAGGTGCCACTGATACGTCTCCAACGTATCTATAATTTTTGATTGCTCCATGCTATATTATCTTCTGTTTTGGAAATTATTGGGCTTTATTATTCACTTTTATATTATTTTTGGGACTAACCTATTAACTGGAGGCCCAGCCCAAAATTGTTGTTTTTTGCCTATTTCAGAGTTTCGCAGAAAAAGAATATCAAACGGAGTCCAAACGGAATGAAACCTTCGGGAACGTGATTTTTGGAACGAACAAGATTCAGGAGACTTGGACCCTACGTCAAGCAACCAAGAGGGAAGCCATGAGGTAGGGGGCGCGCCTACCCCCCCCCCCCCAGGCACACCCTCCACCCTCGTGGGCCCCGTGTTGCTCCACCGACGTACTACTTCCTCCTATATATACCTATGTACCCCCAAATGATCAGATACGGAGCCAAAACCCTAATTCCACCACCGTAACTTTCTGTATCCATGAGATCCCATCTTGGGGCCTATTCTGGAGCTCCGCCGGAGGGGGCATCAATCACGGAGGGCTTCTACATCAACACCATAGCCTCTCCGATGATGTGTGAGTAGTTTACCTCAGACCTTCGGGTCCATAGTTATTAGCTAGATGGCATCTTCTCTCTTTTTGGATCTCAATACAATGTTCTCCCCCTCTCTCATGGAGATCTATTCGATGTAATCTTCTTTTGCGGTGTGTTTGTTGAGACCGATGAATTATGGGTTTATGATCAAGTTTATCTATGAACAAAATTTGGATCTTCTGAATTCTTTTATGTATGATTAGTTATCTTTGCAAGTCTCTTTGAATTATCAGTTTGGTTTGGCCTACTAGATTGATCTTTCTTGCAATGGGAGAAGTGCTTAGCTTTGGGTTCAATCTTGCGGTGTCCTTTCCCAGTGACAGTAGGGACAGCAAGGCACGTATTGTATTGTTGCCATCGAGGATAACAAGATGGGGTTTTTATCATATTGCATGAATTTACCCCTCTACATCATGTCATCTTGCTTAAAGTGTTACTCTGTTCTTATGAACTTAATACTCTAGATGCATGCTGGATAGCGGTCGATGTGTGGAGTAATAGTAGTAGATGCAGGAAGGAGTCGGTCTACTTGTCTTGGACGTGATGCATGTATACATGATCATACCTAGATATTCTCATAACTATGCTCAATTCTGTCAATTGCTCTACAGTAATTTGTTCACCCACCGTAAAATACTTATGCTCTTGAGAGAAGCCACTAGTGAAACCTATGGCCCCCGGGTCTATCTTCCATCATATTAATCTTCAACACTTAGTTATTTTCATTGTCTTTTATTTTACTTTGCATCTTTATCATAAAAATACCAAAAATATTATCTTATCATATCTATCATATCTCACTCTCGTAAGTGGCCGTGTAGGGATTGACAACCCCTTATCGCGTTGGTTGCGAGGATTTATTTGTTTTGTGCAGGTACGAGGGACTCGCGCGTAGCCTCCTACTGGATTGATACCTTAGTTCTCAAAAACTAAGGGAAATACTTACGCTACTTTGCTGCATCATCCCTTCCTCTTCGGGGAAAACCAACGCAGTGCTCAAGAGGTAGCAAGAAGGATTTCTGGCGCCGTTGCCGCGGAGGTCTACGCAAAAGTCAGTATACCAAGTACCCATCACATACCATTATCTCTCGCATTACATTATTTGCCATTTGCCTCTCGTTTTCCTCTCCCCCACTTCACCATTGCTGTTTTATTCGCTCTCTCTCTCTCTATCCTCCTTCTCTTTACCGTTTGCCTCTTTTTTCCCGCTTGCTTTTTGTTTGCTTGTGTGTTAGTTTTCTTGCTTGTCACGATGGCTCAAGATAACACTAAATTGTGTGACTTCACCAATACCAACAACAATGATTTTATTAGCACTCCGATTGCTCCTCTTACCAATGCTGAATCTTGTGAAATTAATACTGCTTTGCTGAATCTTGTCATGAAAGATCCGTTTACCAGCCTTCCTAGTGAAGATGCCGCTACCCATCTTAATAGCTTCGTTGATTTGTGTGATATGCAAAAGAAGAAAGATGTGGATAATGATATTGTTAAATTGAAGCTATTTCCTTTTTCGCTTAGAGATCGTGCTAAAGCTTGCTTTTCGTCTTTGCCTAAAAATAGTATTGGTTCATGGAATAAGTGCAAAGATGCTTTTATCTCTAATTATTTTCCTCCCGCTAAGATCATCTCTCTTAGAAATGATATTATGAATTTTAAGCAACTTGATCATGAACATGTTGCACAAGCTTGGGAGAGAATGAAATTAATGATACATAATTGCCCTACTCGTGGTTTGAATTTGTGGATGATTATACAAAAAAATTATGCCGGATTGAATTTTGCTTCTAGAAATCTTTTAGATTCGGCCGCGGGAGGCACTTTTATGGAAATCACTTTAGGAGAAGCTACCAAAATCCTAGATAATATTATGGTTAATTATTCTGAATGGCATACTGAAAGATCTACTAATAAAAAGGTGCATGCGATAGAAGAAATTAATGTTTTGAGTGGAAAGATGGATGAACTTATGAAATTATTTGCTAGTAAGAGTGTTTCTTCTGATCCTAATGATATGCCCTTGTCTACCTTGATTGAGAATAATAATGAATCTATGGATGTGAATTTTGTTGGTAGGAACAATTTTGGTAACAACGCGTATAGAGGAAATTTCAATCCTAGGCCTTATCCTAGTAATCCCTCTAATAATTATGGTAATTCCTACAACAATTCTTATGGAAATTATTATAAAATTCCCTCTGATTTTGAATCTAATATTAAAGAATCTATTACTTCGCAAAAGAATTTCAATGCTATTATTGAAGAAAAATTGCTTAAGATTGATGAGTTGGCTAGGAACGTTGATAGGATTTCTCTTGGTGTTGATTCTTTGAAACTTAGATCTATTCCACCTAAGCATGATATCAATGAGTCTCTCAAAGCCATGAGAATTTCCATTGATGAGTGCAAAGAAAGAACCGCTAGGATGCGTGCTAAGAAAGATGCCTTTATAAGAGCGTGTTCTTCTAGTTGCTATGAAAATAAAGATGAAGATCTAAAAGTTATTGATGTGTCCTCTATTAAATCTTTGTTTTGCAATATTAATCTTGATAATTATGGGACTGAATATGATCCACCTTTCCTAGAAGGTGTTCCAAGAATTCAGAGTTTTTAGATCTTGATGCTAAAATTGATAAAAGTGGGATTGAAGAAATTAAAACCCTAGATGTTGCTAAACCCACTATTTTGGATTTCAAGGAATTTAATTATGAAAATTGCTCTTTGATTGATTGTATTTCCTTGTTGCAATCTGTGCTAAATTCTCCTCACGCTTATAGTCAAAATAAAGCGTTCACTAAACATATCGTTGATGCCTTGATGCAATCTTATGAAGAAAAACTTGAATTGGAAGTTTCTATCCCTAGAAAACTTTATTATGAGTGGGAACCAACTATTAAAATTAAAATTAAAGATCATGAATGCTATGCTTTATGTGATTTGGGTGCTAGTGTTTCCATGATTCCAAAGACTTTGTGTGATTTGTTAGGTTTCTGTGATTTTGATGATTTCTCCCTAAACTTGCACCTTGCGGATTCCACAATTAAGAAACCTATGGGAAGAATTAATGATGTTCTTATTGTTGCAAATAGTAATTATGTGCCCATAGATTTTATTGTTCTTGACATAGATTGCAATCCTTCATGTACTATTATTCTTGGTAGACCTTTCCTTAGAACGATTGGTGCAATTATTGATATGAAGGAAGGAAATATTATATTCCAATTTCCATTAAGGAAAAGCATGGAACACTTTACTATATAGAAAATTAAATTACCTTATGAATCTATTATGAGAGACACTTATGGATTGCCTACCAAAGATGGCAATACCTAAATCTATCCTTGCTTGTTATGCCTAGCTAGGGGCGTTAAACGATAGCGCTTGTTGGGAGGCAACCCAATTTTATTTTTATTCCTTGCTTTTGCACCTGTTTAGTAATAAATAATTTATCTAGCCTCTGTTTTGGTTTTGTTTTTTGTGCTTAATTAGTGTTTGTGCCAAGTGGAACCGTTGGGAACACTTGGGGAAAGTCTTGTTAAACTTGCTATAAAAAACAGAAACTTTAGCGCTCACGAGAACTGCTGTAATTTTTATTTGGAAAGTGATATTTAGTTAATTCTTTTTGAAGATGATTAATATATAAAATACTCACGTACACCAATTTATTTTAGAATTTTTGGGGTACCAGATCTTGCACTAGCTACACATTACTACAGACTGTTCTGTTTTTGACAGATTCTGTTTTCATGTGTTGTTTGCTTATTTTGATGAATCTATGGCTAGTAAAATAGTTTATAAACCATAGAGAAGTTGGAATACAGTAGGTTTAACACCAATATAAATAAAGAATGAGTTCATTACAGTACCTTGAAGTGGTCTTTTGTTTTCTTTCGCTAACGGAGCTCACGAGATTTTCTACTTTGAGTTTTGTGTTGTGAAGTTTTCAAGTTTTAGGTAAAGATTTGATGGATTATGGAACAAGGAGTGGAAAGAGACTAAGCTTGGGGATGACCATGGCACCCCCAAGATAATCTGAGGACACCTAAAAGCCAAAGCTTGGGGATGCCCCGGAAGGCATCCCCTCTTTCGTCTACTTCTATCGGTAACTTTACTTGGAGCTATATTTTTATTCACCACATGATATGTGTTTTGCTTGGAGTGTCTTGTATGATTTGAGTCTTTGCTTTTTAGTTTACCAGAATCATCCTTGCTCTACACACCTTTTGAGAGAGCCATACATTATTTGGAATTTTTTAGAATACTCTATGTGCTTCGCTTATATCTTTTGAGTTATATAGTTTTGCTCTAGTACTTCACTTATATCTTTTAGAGCACGGTGGTGGATTTGTTTTATAGAAACTATTGATCTCTCATGCTTCACTTATATTATTTTGAGAGTCTTAAATAGCATGGTTATTTTCTTAAAATCCTAATATGCTAGGTATTCAAGATTAGTAAAATTTTCTTATGAGTGTTTTGAATACTAAGAGAAGTTGGATGCTTGATGATTGTTTTGAGATATGGAGGTAATAATATCAAAGTCGTGCTAGTTGAGTAGTTGTGAAATTGAGAAATACTTGTGTTGAAGTTTGCAAGTCCCGTAGCATGCACGTATGGTAAACGTTATGTAACAAATTTGAAACATGAGGTGTTATTTGATTGTCTTCCTTATGAGTGGTGGTCGGGGACGAGCGATGGTCTTTTCCTACCAAACTATCCCCCTAGGAGCATGCGCGTAGTGCCGAGGTTTTTGATGACTTGTAGTTTTTTGCAATAAGTATGTGAGTTCTTTATGACTAATGTTGAGTACATGGATTATACGCACTCTCACCCTTCCATCCTTGCTAGCCTCTTCGGTACCGTGCATTGCCCTTTCTCACATTGAGAGTTGGCGCAAACTTCGCCGGTGCATCCAAACCCCGTGATATGATACGCTCTTTCACACATAAACCTCCTTATATCTTCCTCAAAACAGCCACCATACCTACCTATCATGTCATTTCCATAGCCATTCCGAGATATATTGCCATGCAGCTTTCCACCATTCCATTTATCATGACACATTCATCATTATCATATTGCTTAGCATGATCATGTAGTTGACATAGTATTTGTGGCAAAGCCACCGTTCATAATTCTTTCATACATGTCACTCTTGGTCCATTGCATATCCCGGTACACCGCCGGAGGCATTCATATAGAGTCATCTTTAGTTCTAGTATCGAGTTGTAATCATTGAGTTGTAAATAAATAGAAGTGTGATGATCATCATTTTCTAGAGCATTCTCCCAAGTGAGGAATTATAAAAAAAGAGAGAGAGAAAGGCCATATAAAAAAGGAGAAAGTCCAAATAAAAAAATGAGAGAAAAAAGAGAGAAGAAACAATGTTACTATCCTTTGCCACACTTGTGCTTCAAAGTAGCACCGTAATCTTCATGGTAGAGAGTCTCATGTTTTGTCATTTTCATATACTAGTGGGAATTTTTCATTATAGAACTTGGCTTGTATATTCCAACAATGGGCCTCCTCAAGTGCCCTAGGTCTTCGTGAGCAAGCAAGTTGGATGCACACCCACTTAGTTTATTTTGTTGAGCTTTCATACATTTATAGCTCTAGTGCATCCATTGCATGGCAATCCCTACTCCTTGCATTAACATCAATCGATGGGCATCTCCATAGCCCATTGATTAGCCTTCTTGATGTGAGACTTTCTCCTTTTTTGTCTTCTCCACATAACCCCCCTCATTATATTCTATTCCACCCATAGTGTTATGTCCATGGCTCGCGCTCATATATTGCGTGAAAGTTTATAGGTTTGAGATTACTAAAGTATGAAACAATTGCTTGGCTTGTCATCGGGATTGTGCATGATGAGAGCATTCTTGTGTGAGGAAAATGAAACATGACTAAACTATATGATTTTGTAGGGATGAACTTTCTTTGGCCATGTTATTTTGAGAAGACATAATTGCTTAGTTGGTTTGCTTGAAGTATTATTATATGTCAATATGAACTTTTTTCTTGAATCTTTTGGATCTAAATATCCATGCCACAATTAAGAAGAATTACATCAAAATTATGCCAAGTAGCACTCCGCATCAAAAATTCTGTTTTTATTATTTACCTACTCGAGGATGATCAGGAATTAAGCTTGGGGATGCTTGATACGTCTTCAACATATCTATAATTTTTGATTGCTCCATGCTATATTATCTACTGTTTTGGACATTATTGGGCTTTGTTATCCACTTTTATATTATTTTTGGGACTAACCTATTAACCGGAGGCCCAGCCCAGAATTGCTGTTTTTTGCCTATTTCAGGGTTTCGAAAAAAAGGAATATCAAATGGAGTCCAAACGGAATGAAACCTTTGGGAACATGATTTTCTCAACTAACAAGACCCAGGAGACTTGGACCCTACGTCAAGACACAAAAGAGGAGGCCACGGCGCGCCCTCCACCCTCGTGGGC
Organism: Triticum urartu; assembly: GCF_003073215.2. Classification (NCBI taxonomy): domain Eukaryota; kingdom Viridiplantae; phylum Streptophyta; class Magnoliopsida; order Poales; family Poaceae; genus Triticum; species Triticum urartu. The sequence goes on along the minus strand of NC_053026.1, from coordinate 394,950,940 downwards.
CCCCTGTTGCTCCACCGACGTACTCCTTCCTCCTATATATACCTACGTATAGACCTGGCCATGGGCAGCCTGGCCGGCCCGGCCCGACCCGACCCGGCCCGACGCTACTCTCGGGCCGGGCTCGGGCCTAGATTTTGAGCCCGGTGGCCTGGCCGGGCCGGGCCCGGCATTTTTGTAGTTTTCTGAAGGGGCCCGGCCCGAGGCCCGGCGGGCTTTTGCATGTTGGGGCCGGGCTTGGGCACAAAAACTAGGCCCGATGGCCGGGCCGGGCCGGGCTCGGGCCCAGTTTTTTGGCTCGGGCTTGGCTAGGCCCGACCCAAAGCCCGGCCCGGCCCAAGGTTTGGCCGGGTATACCTACGTACCCCCAAACGATCAAATACGGAGCCAAAACCCTAATTCCACCACCGCAACTTTCTGTATCCATGAGATCCCATCTTGGGGCCTATTCCGGAGCTCCGGCAGAGGGGGTATCCATCACGGAGGGCTTCTACATCAACACCATAGCCCCTCCGATGAAGTGTGAGTAGTTTACCTCAGACCTACGGGTCCATAGTTAGTAGCTAGATGGCTTATTCTCTCTTTTTGGATCTCAATACAATGTTCCCCCCTCTCTTGTGGAGATCTATTTGATGTAATCTTCTTTTTGCGGTGTGTTTGTTGAGACCGGTGAATTGTGGGTTTATGATCAAGTCTATCTATGAACAATATTTGAATCTTCTCTGAATTCTTTTATGTATCATTGTTTATCTTTGCAAGTCTCTTCGAATTATCAGTTTGGTTTGGCCTACTAGATTGATCTTTCTTGCAATGGGAGAAGTGCTTAGCTTTGGGTTCAATCTTGCGGTGTCCTTTCCCAGTGACAGTAGGGGCAGCAAGGCATGTATTGTATTGTTGCCATCGAGGATAACAAGATGGGGTTTTCATCATATTTCATGAGTTTATCCCTCTACATCATGTCATCTTTCTTAAGGCGTTACTCTGTTTTCATTAACTTAATACTTTAGATGCATGCTGGATAGTGGTCGATGAGTGGAGTAATAGTAGTAGATGCAGACAGGAGTCGGTCTACTTGTCTCGGACGTGATGCCTATATACATGATCATACCTAGATATTCTCATAACTATTCTCAATTCTGTCAATTGCTCAACAGTAATTTTTTCACCCATCGTAGAATACTTATGCTCTCGAGAGAAGCCACTAGTAAAACCTATGGCCCCCGGGTCTATCTTCATCATATTATTCTACCAATACTTAGTTATTTCCTTTTGCTTTTACTTTGCTTTTGTTTTACTTTGCATCTTTATCATAAAAATACCAAAAATATTATCTTATCATATCTATCAGATCTCACTCTCGTAAGTGGCCACGTAGGGATTGACAACCCCTTATCGCGTTGGTTGCGAGGATTTATTTGTTTTGTGCAGGTACGAGGGACTCGCGCGTATCCTCCTACTGGATTGATACCTTGGTTCTCAAAAACTGAGGGAAATACTTACGCTACTTTGCTGCATCATCCCTTCCTCTTCGGGGAAAACCAACGCAGTGCTCAAGAGGTAGCACAGCTTCACCGAGGTCTTTCATTGAAAAATTATTATTCAAGTATCCTTTTATGCTATTCAGAAATTTAGTGTCATTTCTGATCAACAATATGTCATCCACATATAATATCAGAAATGCTACAGAGCTCCCACTCACTTTCTTGTAAATACAGGCTTCTCCAAAAGTCTATATAAAACCATATGCTTTGATCACACAATCAAAGCGTATATTCCAACTCCGAGAGGCTTGCACCAGTCCATATATGGATCACTGGAGCTTGCACACTTTGTTGGCACCTTTTGGATCGACAAAACCTTTTGGCTACATCATATACAACTCTTCTTTAAGATATCCATTAAGGACTGCAGTTTTGACATCCATTTGCCAAATTTCATAATCATAAAATGCGGCAATTGCTAACATGATTCGGACGGACTTAAGCATCGCTACGGGTGAGAAGGTCTCATCGTAGTCAGCTCCTTGAACTTGTCGAAAACATTTTGCAACAAGTCGAGCTTTGTAGACAGTAACATTACCGTCAGCGTAGTCTTCTTCTTGAAGATCCATTTATTCTCTATGGCATGTCGATGATTGGGCAAGTCAACCAAAGTCCACACTTTGTTCTCATACATGGATCCCATCTCAGATTTCATGGCCTCAAGCCATTTTGCGGAATCTGGGCTCATCATCGCTTCCTCATAGTTCGTAGGTTCGTCATGGTCAAGTAACATGACCTCCAGAACAGGGTTACCGTACCACTATGGTGCTGATCTTACTTTGCTTGACCTATGAGGTTCGGTAGTAACTTGATCAGAAGTTTCATGATCATCATCATTAGCTTCCTCACTTACTGGTGTAGGAATCACTGGAACTTATTTCTCTGATGAACTACTTTCCAATAAGGGAGTAGGTACAATTACCTCGTCAAGTTCTACTTTCCTCCCACTTACTTCTTTCGAGAGAAACTCCTTCTCTAGAAAGGATCCATTCTTAGCAATGAATATCTTGCCTTCGGATCTGTGATAGAAGGTGTACCCAACAGTTTCCTTTGGGTATCCTATGAAGAAACATTTCTTCGATTTGGGTTTGAGATTATCACATTGAAGCTTTTTCACATAAGCATCGCATCCCCAAACTTTAAGAAATGACAACTTGGGTTTCTTGCCAAACCGCAGTTCACAAGGAGTCGTCTCAACGGATTTTGATGGTGCCCTATTTAACATGAATGCAGTTGTCTCTAAAGCATAACCCCTAAAATGTTAGCGGTAAATCAGTGAGAGACATCATAGATCGCACCATATCTGATAAAGTGCGGTTATGATGTTCGGACACACCATTACGTTGTGGTGTTCCAGGTGGCATGAGTTGTGAAACTATTCCGCATTGTTTCAAATGAAGACCAAACTCATAACTCAAATATTCACCTCCACGATCAGATCGTAGAAACTTAATTTTCTTGTTACGATGAGTTTCCACTTCACTCTGGAATTCTTTGAACTTTTCAAATGTTTCAAACTTATGTTTCATCAAGTAGATATACCCATATCTGCTTAAATCATCTGGGAAGGTAAGAAAATAACTATACCCGCCTCGAGCATCAACACTCATCGGACCGCATACATCAGTATGTATTATTTCCAACAAGTCTGTTGCTCGCTCCATTGTTTCGGAGAAAGGAGTTTTTGTCATCTTGCCCACGAGGCATGGTTCGCAAGCATCAAGTGATTCCAAAAGTCCATCAGCATGGAGTTTCTTCATGCGCTTTACACCAATATGACCTAAACGGCAGTACCATAAACAAGTTGCACTATCATTATTAAACTTGTATCTTTTGGCTTCAATACTATGAATATGTGTATCACTACTATCGAGATTCAACAAAAATAGACCACTCATCAAGGGTGCATGACCATAAAAGATATTACTCATATAAATAGAACAACCATTATTCTCTAATTTAAATGAATAACCATCTCGCGTCAAACAAGATCCAGATATAATGTTTATGCTCAACGCTGGCACCAAATAATAATTACTTAGGTCTAATACTAATCCCGAAGGTAGATGTAGAGGTAGCGTGCCGACGGCGATCAGATCAACTTTGGAACCATTTCCCATGCGCATCGTCACCTCGTCCTTAGCCAATCTTCCCTTAATCCGTAGCCCATGTTTCGAGTTGCAAATGTTAGCAACTGAACCAGTATCAAATACGCAGGCGCTACTGCGAGCATTAGTAAGGTAAATAACATGTATATCAAATATACCTTTGACTTTGCCATCCTTCTTCTCCGCCAAATACTTGGGGCAGTTCCGCTTCTAGTGACTAGTCCCTTTGCAGTAGAAGCACTCAGTCTCAGGCTTAGGTCCAGACTTGGGCTTCTTCACTTGAGCAGCAACTTGCTTGCCATTCTTCTTGAAGTTCCCCTTCTTCCCTTTACCCTTTTTCTTAAAACTTCTGGTTTTGTTGACCATCAACACTTGATGCTCCTTCTTGATTTCTACCTCCACAGCCTTTAGCATTGCGAAGAGCTCGGGAATCGTCTTATCCATCCCTTGCATATTATAGTTCATCACGAAGCTCTTGTAGCTTGGTGGCAGTGATTGAAGAACTCTGTCCATGACACTATCATCAGGAAGATTAACTCCCAGCTGAGTCAAGTGGTTGTGGTACCCAGACATTCTAAGTATACATTCACTGACAGAACTATTCTCCTCCATTTTGTAGTTGTATAACTTATTGGAGACTTCATATCTCTCAATTTGGGCATTTGCTTGAAATATTAACTTCAACTCTTGGAACATCTCATATGCTCCATGTCGTTCAAAATGTCGTTGAAGTCCCGGTTCTAAGCCGTAAAGCATGGCACACTAAACTATCGAGTAGTCATCAGCTTTGCTCTGCCAGGTGTTCATAACATCTGGTGTTGCTCCTGCAGCGGGTTTGTCACCTAGCGGTGCTTCCATGACGTAATTCTTCTGTGCAGCAATGAGGATAATCCTCAATTTATGGACCCAGTCCGTGTAGTTGCTACCATCATCTTTCAACTTAGCTTTCTCTAGGAACACATTAAAATTCAACGAAACAACAGCACGGGCCATCTATATACAACAACATAGACATGCAAAATACTATCAGGTACTAAGTTCATGATAAATTAAAGTTCAATTAATCAAATTACTTAAGAACTCCCACTTAGATAGACATCCCTCTAATCATCTAAGTGATCACGTGATCCATATCAACTAAACCATGTCCGATCATCACGTGAGATGGAGTAGTTTTCAATGGTGAACATCACTATGTTGATCATATCTACTATATGATTCACGCTTGACCTTTCGGTCTCAGTGTTCCGAGGCCATATCTGCATATGCTAGGCTCGTCAAGTTTAACGCGAGTATTCTGCATGTGCAAAACTGGCTTGCACCCATTGTATGTGAACGTAGAGCTTATCACACCCGATCATCATGTGGTGTCTCGGCACGACGAACTGTAGCAACGGTGCATACTCAGGGAGAACACTTATACCTTGAAATTTAGTGAGAGATCATCTTATAATTCTACTGTCGAACTAAGCAAAATAATATGCATAAAGGATAAACATCACATGTAATCAATATAAGTGATCTGATATGGCCATCATCATCTTGTGCCTTTGATCTCCATCTTCAAAGCACCGTCATGATCACCATCGTCACCGGCTTGACACCTTGATCTCCATCGAAGCATCATTGTCGTCTCGCCAACTATTGCTTCTACGACTATCACTACCGCTTAGTGATAAAGTAAAGCAATTACATGGTGATTGCATTTCATACAATAAAGCGACAACCATATGGCTCCTGCCAGTTGCCGATAACTGTGTTACAAAACATGATCATCTCATACAATAAAATTTAGCATCATGTCTTCACCATATCACATCACAACATGCCCTGCAAAAACAAGTTAGACATCCTCTACTTTGTTGTTGCAAGTTTTACGTGGCTGCTTCGGGCTGAGCAAGAACCGTTCTTACCTAGGCATCAAAAACCACAACGCGGTATAGTGATTACTTTTTGATCTTCAGAAAGAACCCTGTTCATTGAATCCGATTCAACTAAAGTTGGAGAAACGGACACCCACCAGCCACCTGTGTGTGAAGCACGTCGGTAGAACCAATCTCGCGTAAGCGTACGCGTAATGTCGGTATGAGCCGCTTCATCCAACAATACCGCCGAATCAAGAATCAACTAGTGACGGCAAGCAATATGTATATACACACGCCCACAAATCCTTTGTGTTCTACTCGTGCATATAACATCTAAGCATAAACCTGGCTCGGATGCAACTGTTGGGGAACACAGTAATTTCAAAAAAATTCCTACGCACACACAAGATCATGGTGATGCATAGCAATGAGAGGGCAGAGTGTTGTCCACGTACCCTCGTAGACCGTCAGCGGAAGCGTTATGACAACGCGGTTGATGTAGTCGTATGTCTTCACGATTGACCGATCCTAGTACCGAAAGTACGGCACCTCTGCGATCTGCACACGTTCGGCTCGGTGACGCCCCACTAACTCTCCTTCCAGCTCAATGTTGAGGGAGAGCTTCGTCAGCACGACGGCGTGATTACGGTTATGATGATGCTACCGTCGCAGGGCTTTGCCTAAGCACTACGATGATATGACCGAGGTGGATTAGGGTTTAGGGTTTAGGGTTTACGTGGCTGCTACGGGCTGAGCAAGAACCGTTCTTACCTACGCATCAAAAACCACAACATGGTATAGTGATTGCTTTTTGATCTTCAGAAAGAACCCTGTTCATTGAATCTGATTCAACTAAAGTTGGAGAAACTGACACCCACCAGCCACCTATGTGCGAAGCACGTCGGTAGAACCAGTCTTGCATAAGCGTACCCGTAATGTCGGTCTGAGCCGCTTCATCCAACAATACCGCCAAATCAAGAATCAACTAGTGACGGCAAGCAATATGTATATACACACGCCCACAACTCCTTTGTGTTCTACTCGTGCATATAACATCTATGCATAAACCTGGCTCGGATGCCACTGTTGGGGAACGCAGTAATTTCAAAAAAATCCATACGCACATGCAAGATCTATCTAGGTGATGCATAGCAACGAGAGGGGAAGACTGTAGTCTACGTACTCTCGTAGACCATAAGCGGAAGCGTTATGACAACGCGGTTGATGTAGTCGTATGTCTTCACGATCCGACCGATCCTAGCACCGAAGGTACGGCACCTCCACGATCTGCATACGTTCAGCTCGGTGACGTCCCGCGAACTCTAGATCTAGCTGAGTGTCAAGGGAGAGTTTCGCCAGCACGACGGCGTGATGACGGTGATGATGAAGCTACCGGCACAGGGCTTCGCCTAAGCACTGCAATGATATGACCAAGGCGGATTATGGTGGAGGGGGCACCACACACGGCTAAACAATGTCAACTTGTGTGTTCTAGGGTGCCCCCCTGCCCCCGTATATAAAGGAGCAAGGGGGGAGGCCGGCCGGCCCTTGGGGCGCCCAAGGAGAGGAGGAATCCTCCTCCTAGTAGGAGTAGGATTCATCTTTTCCTAGTCCTACTTGGAGGGGGAGGAAGGAGTGGGAGAGGGGAAGGAAAAGGGGAGCGCCGCCCCCCTTCCTAGTCCAATTCGGACTCAAGGGGGAGGGGGCGTGCGGCCTGCCCTGGCAACCCCTTTCTCTCTCTCCACTAAGGCCCATTTAGGCCCATTAGTTCCCCGGGGGGTTCCGGTAACCCTCCGGTACTCCGGTTTTATCCGCAACCATCCGGAACACTTCCGGTGTCCGAATATAGCCGTTGAATATATCAATCTTTATGTCTCGACCATTTTGAGACTCCTCATCATGTCCGTGATCACATCCGGGACTTCGAACAACCTTCGGTACATCAAAACACATAAACTCATAATACCGATTGTCACCGAACGTTAAGCGTGCGGACCCTACGGGTTCGAGAACTATGTAGACATGACCGAGACTCATCTCCGGTCAATAACCAATAGCAGAACCTAGATGCTCATATTGGTTCCTACATATTCTACGAAGATCTTTATCGGTCAAACCGCATAACAACATACGTTGTTCCCTTTGTCATTGGTATGTTACTTGCCCGAGATTCGATCGTCGGTATCTCAATACCTAGTTCAATCTCGTTACCGGTAAGTCTCTTTACTCATTCCATAATGCAACATCCCGTAACTAACTCATTAGTCACATTGCTTGCAAGGCTTATAGTGATGTGCATTACCGAGAGGGCCCAGAGATACCTCTCCGATACACGTAGTGACAAATTCTAATCTCGATCCATGCCAACTCAACAAACACCATCAGAGATACCTGTAGAGCATCTTTATAGTCACCAAGTTACATTGTGACGTTTGATAGCACACTAAGTGTTCCTACGGTATTCGGGAGTTGCATAATCTCATAGTCATAGGAACATGTATAAGTTATGGAGAAAGCAATAGCACTAAACTAAACGATCATCTAACGGATGGGTCAAGTCAATCACATCATTCTCTAATGATGTGATCCCGTTCATCAAATGACAACTCTTTGTCCATGGCTAGGAAACTTAACCATCTTTGATTAACGAGCTAGTCAAGTAGAGGCATACTAGTGACACTCGGTTTGTCTATGTATTCACACATGTACTAAGTTTCTGGTTAATACAATTCTAGCATGAATAATAAACATTTATCATGATATAAGGAAATATAAATAACAACTTTTTATTACCTCTAGGGCATATTTCCTTCAAGTATAAGTCATGAAGTAATCATAGACACCTTTGGCTGAGTTTCTCATTGGACCACACACATCACTATGTATCAGTTCTAACAACTTGGACGCCATCTTGCAGCTCTTTGCAAAAGGGACTTAGTCATATTGTTGAGCAGGAATGATTCACATGTCTCAAACGATTGGAAGTCGGATGAAGTGAGGAGTGCATAATCATTGATCTTCTTCATGCATTTCAGACTAATGTGTTCAAGCTGTCAATGACATAAGTAAGTTGGATTTATTATATTAGGTTGATGCCTCTTGACATTCACGTTATAGGGTGGTTCCATTTCCGGATTCATATGAAGATTCATGCTAAGTCTGGTTTATTATCGTTAGGTTACCACACCGCATGTCTTGCACGTAACGCTTGCAACCAAATGGCATGCATGTGGTTGGCCTCTAATGGGGGCTGAGGTTTTGTGGGCAACCAAGCTAGGTGAAGAACATGGTTTTCAGCCTGCGTTAGGTCACCCTGGCTGAACTGGGTCACTGATGCAAGGAGGCCAATAAGATGCAGGTAACCAAGCACACTTAAACCATCAGGAAGTGTTCTTCTGGTCCATGAGCGGTAAATTATTTTGGTTGTGATAGTCATTACCAACAATTTATCTTCAGTGCATCAGGGTCAAGGCTCATGACCAGTCGAGCCCCGTTTGCATCGTCCGTGAGGGCAACGCCAACGTGGATCACCAAATTGGATACACCAAATTTCTGTGGACACCGATAGGGGAGCCGACTATCCAACTCTATGCATCAAATGTCTACCCCTATTTTTCTATGTCTAGAGCACTCAAAATAATTATAGAAATAGCATGATTCATCCATAAATAACATGTAAATATTCTAGTGCAACAGTTTAAATATAAATAGTGCATCTGATATAGCCGGATCTTGAAGAAGTTCTCAAATTCATCAATCCCAAATGCAATCATACTCGAGTTAGTATCCGCACACGGCGTTCTTCCATATGTTGTGCACATTGAGCTTTGTCAAAGAATACAACAACGCGAAGGGCCTGCCCTCCGTTGTTTGGTGCAACATGTGCGGGGTATACAATAACGTGATCATCAAGTTGCAGCATTGAATGAATCAATGAATTGACCTAAATAGAGCAATGAGAAGCAAACATTGTGCCCTCTTCATGGTTGACGCGCATGTCGCCACCTTCTTTCCACCCGTGCGATCGCACTGCAATACTTCACGGCGGAGTTGGAGATGAATTACCACGGATGAGCTAACGACTTCACATTGCAATCATGGATCACGTGTAGGTTGCAGGGTGCGAAGTGCTTTTGCTCATGAAACCAAGAGTGCAGATTTTGCCAAAATACGACACCCCCTTGCTTCGTGCCTACAAAGTGTGCACTTCTGACCAATCAGGCATCACACAACAATTCATCCTCCATCATCAAGTACGCCACCATCGTGTTTGCTTCAAAGCAAACAGCAGTAATGTCATAAAATTTCTCATTGACATTTGGCAGAACACTTTCCAGGTGTGGCGCTCGCCATGGACAATGTAGGCAGAGGCGGAGAATACCTGGCTGCCAACGGATCTAGGGTGAAATGACGACGTGGTCCAAAGTAGGCAGGCTCGTGGGTGGGGCAGCAGACATTCAACAAGGCATCGGCGGCGAATGGGGTGGTAGAGAGGCGGCGCCGGACTAAGAGGTGTGGATATAGAGCAAGGAGGGGGGGGGGGGGGGGGGGAAGGGGGTCGGGGAAAGAATATCTGTGGGGGCGGGGGGGCAGGGGGTCAAAAGCCTACGTGGCGGAGGTCCGAACTCCTGCAAATTTCTCACGAGTTTGTCGTCGGTTTGCGAAATTTCAAACACTCCGATGCGTCCGTGAAGTTTGAGACACCGCGTTGTATGGCAAAAGATGTTCGGACATGCCGATCCGGACGTCTTTGATGATCTGAGTTGGAGTGCCCCTGATGACCGATCGGTTACCGTATATGGTGTTCTACTGCAGGACATACCCATTTGACCGGTAGCGCGTACGTAGCCAACGGCTTCCCCGGTATAGAGTGTCATCTTATGCTGTAGGGCCCACGGCACTGTCACCCACTATGCGCGCCCAGATCGTACTGTTGATACCCCGGCAACTGAGATTGATAAACAAGAAAAAATCTCGCGCACATGTACACCAGATGATTGATGGGGTTTTGGCTGATGGCGCACCTACACGCTATAGCATTCGTCAGTACGTGATAGCATCTGTCTGTCTATCTAGCTACACACACCTGCACGAACAGTATCGGGCATAAATGTCACGTATAATTGGACGTTGATTAATTTGGCCCATCACCGTAGCATAATGTGACGTTTCCTCTTTTTTTTTTCTTTTTTTTCTGTCACCGCCCTGGTTTTGCTGGAAGAAGTGAGATCGAAGCTAGGGACCAGGCCGTGTGACCCGCAAGCTGCCAGGTTTTTAAAGGGAGGGATCGCCAGTAAAGGCATGTACAATGGTTGATAAGATAATCTTATCTTAAGTTTTGCATGTAATTTAGAGATGTCAAAAAAATATGTCTACAATGGGTCATCTCTTAGTCTTATCTTAAATAACTAGCCATTACTAAAAAATATGATGAGACATATTGTGCTAAGAGATCACCTCTTGTCTTCTCTTAAATAAGAGAAGACAAGCCTTTTCTTATAAGTTCTCTCTCCTCCAACTCATCATTTATCCTACATAGCACTCCTAAGATAACACCATTGTATATGCCCTAAAAATCAGCAAACCGCAGTGCCACGAGCTTTTCAAGAACTTTTCTAGGAGAAGGTTTCTACTCCCTCCGTCCCATAATATAAGAGGATTTTTTGCACTATGCTCTAGTGTCAAAAAAATTCTTATACTATGGGACAGATGGTGTAAGATTTTGTTCACAATATAGGGTAATTTTTATTTAGAAACATCATATACAGAGCCTCACAAACACACGTGCATTCACCCAATAAATCATGTATGTACATCTTGTCCCTATGTTCATCTCACAAAAGACTAAACTGATGAAAGACAAAACAGACGCCTTGTAGTCGATGAGAGTGTGGGATGAAAGGATATTGACTTGTTTCTCTCACAAAAGACTAAACCGATAAAAGCTATGTCTCACATACTCTCTTTTTTCTGAAATCTTCTATGCCTCGACTACTGTAAAATGGAAGAAGCACTAGGGCGCCACTATGTCTCGCTAACAGCGAGACCTAGGGAACCATCGCGTCAAACAGAGTGCGAGATGGGCCAGCCCAGCCGCGCGGGAGGCCAGAGCCATACTTTTTTCATGTTTTTTTGTTTTTGTTTTTTCTTTCTTTTTCTACTTTCATTTATACTTCCACACATTCTAAATTAATTTATTACAGAAATACATTCCATAAAACATTTCAAAAAATGTTAAATGGGTATAGATAAAATGGTTCACATGCATACAAAAAATATACAATGTGTGTGTGTTAAACTTATATTTGAGTCATGTCGAACATGTATTAGATATATACCAAAAATGTAAAATGTGTATTGAAAAAACTAGACATAAAAAAATATAAGTTCTCAAAAAATATTAATCATATATTTCAAAAATATTAATTTTCTATATAAAAAAAATATTTCAGATATATACAGAACATGTTGAATTCGTCTGCCAAAGAGTTAACACGTGTTGAACCAAAAAGAAACGGATGAATAAGACAAAAAACAAACAAATGTGAAGAAACCCCAATAAAAACCAAAAAGAAAAAAAAACAAAGAAGATGAAAACCCCGAAGAAACCAATTCAAAAGAATGAAAACGGATTGAACCAAGAAAGAGCTAAGGAAAACAAAGAAACCAAATGAAAACCAAGAAAAAAATAAAAGAAAAACGAAGAAACAAAGAAACAAAAGCAAAAATACCAACGGAAGCAAAGAAGGAAACAAACAAAAAGGAAAGAAAAAACCAATGAAAGAAACGAAAAAGCAATAAAAAAGCAAAGAAAACAAAAAACACGAAGAAACAAAGAAAACAGAAGGAAAGAACCGACAAAGATCATGAAAAAAAAACAAGCAAGAACCAGAGAACTCAGCGAAAAAGAAAATGAAACCTAGCGAAAGGAAAGAAAGACGGAAATGAACGGCTCATTAGCTACAGTTTTTAGGAAGCACTCCGTTAGCTATGGTACTCTCACCGTATGCGAGATATAACATCTTAGGAAGCACTAGCCTCAGAGCGATCCATTGTGGCTACGGTCCAGTAAGACCTAGCGCTATGGTTTTGGGAACCTTCCGTGCGATTTTCAAAAGGTTTCGACAGCTTTTTTTCCTTTTTTCCTTTTATGTTTTTAATTGGCTTTCCTGTTTTGTTTCAAGTTTTTGTGGTTTTTGATTTTTTTTTCCCTTGTTCTTTTCTTTTTCCTTTTATGTTACTATTTTCTTCTTCTTTTTATTTTTTATTTTAGAATAACTTATATATTTTTAAAATATGCTTAAAAGTTTGTATAAATACATGTTAAATATATTTAGATGCATGTTGGACATTATTTAAATACATGGTGAAATTTTTTTAAGCACACTTAGAATAATTTTTTTAATACAAGTCAAACATTTTTATAATACACTGTGAAAATTTTCTAATACATTGTGAATATATTTAAAATTTGTTGAACACCTTCTACATACACGATTAACAATTTATAAATATATGATGATCATTTTGTAAACACATGATTAACATTTTACAAACATCATGATTTTTTTAATGATACAAACATTTTTTAAATACCATGACTAGTTTTTTAAGCGTGTAAATTTATGGAATGGTACAAATATCTTCTTAAAGTCTTAATATATCTCTCTCTATCTCCTTCTATTTATTTTTACTTAAGAAGAATGTAAAATTTCAGTTTCACCTTGTTTCATCCGACCTCTCTGTGCATGTTCCCCCTCGGCTTCTTTTTTTCTCTTTTTCTGTTTCATTTTCTATTTTGCTCCCATCGGTTTCCTAAAATTAACTCAATTGTTCCACGTCTTATGAAATTTCTAAAATAAAATAATACTTTATCTGATAATCTCTACTACTTAAAAGGAACGTAAGGTTCATGTTTCATCTTTCTTTCCTTCAAGCTCCGAATGTGTGTTCCCCCTTCCTTCCTTTTTTTCTCTTTCTTCCCTTCCATCTTTGATTTTTCTTCCATCGGTTTTCCTAAAATTAATTGACTCAACGGTCACATGTATTATTAACTTTCCAAAATAAAACAATAGTTTCACTAGTAATCTCTATCTCTACTACTTAGAAAGAATGTATGGTTTCTGTTTCACCTTTTTTTCATCCAACCTCTCTATGTACGTTCCCCGCTCCCTCCTCATTTTTATTGCTTCCCTTCCATATCTTTGATTTTTCTTCCATCAGTTTTCCCTAAAATCGACTCAACTATCCCCATCTTATTAACTTTTTAAAATAAAATAATATTTTCTCTGGTAAGTCACTAAATTATTATGAAATAGCCCCTCCGTATCAAAACATAAGACGTTTTTGACACTAATAGTGTCAAGATACGTCTTATATTTTGATACAGAGGGAGTAAGTGATAACAAAAAGGTGGCAGGTAAATCATGATGATTACGTAGTAACAAAACTTGCTTAATTTCTTACAAAATAAGTTCTTAACAATAAGATGGCAAGTAAATCATAGTGATTGCGTATAAAACCTTGATAAGATTTTAGCGCACCAACATAATAATAGACGTACCGTATGGGCTAATATACTAGAATGTCTATGCTCCAGTTTCAACGTTCGGGCAATTATCTAATTATTTACAAAATGTCACGAATGATATAGAAACTAGCAAAAACCAGCAACAAAAACCAAAAAAACATAGAACCAAACCAATGCTACCAGGGAAGAAAACCACGGTGTACACAATGTAGTGGGCCGGTCCATGAAGGGATCAAACTATTGGCGGTACCTAACGAGTGCCCCCACGTGGAGGGGGCACCCGTATTTCTCGCGTTATGCGAGACGAGAGGTTTCTCTCGCTGAAGAGACGCGAACTGGGCCGGACTATGAGCCCGGGAGGCCACAGCTTTTTTCCCTGTTTTTTTTTTCGTTTTTTGGTTTACTTTTATTTATACTTTTAAATATTCTAAATATATATATTACAAAAAACACTCATCAAAATACATTTGAAAAAAGTTGAACAAGTATTTAAAAAATGTTGAATAAGTATTTGAAAGATGTTGAACATGTATATAAAAATGTTGAACAAGTATTTGAAAAATGTTGAACAGGTATTTGAAAAAATATTGAACAAGTATTTTTAAAAATGTTGATCATGTATATAAAAATGTTAAACAAGTATTTGAAAATTCTAAAAAAGTATTTAAAAATGTTGAACGATTATTTGAAGAAATGTTGATCATGTATATAAAAATGTTGAACAAGTACTTGAAAATGTTGAACAAGTATTTGAAAAAATATTGATCATGTATAAAGAATGTAAAACGAAAAAAATGAAACAAAGAAAAAACCAAAAAAATGGGAAAAAAATCGAAGAATAAAAAATAAATAAAAGAGAAAACAAAAAACAAATAAAATGGAGAAAACCGGCTCCGGTCACCTCTAGTAGCTCGCGATCCTACTACTGACCGGTAACTGGAAGCAGGCGCAGTGGTTTAGCTACGCCGGTGTTCCCCGTCGTGACCAGGGTTCGATTCCTGGGGTGCGCTCCTTTCTTCCCCACTTTTTCAATCTGCACGCGCTAAAAGGGGCCGACCCAACACTGTTTACTTCGATGCAAGGGTTTCCTCTCGACTCGCGTAAGGCGAGAAATAATCGCCGCACGTGCGAGGGGTCGTTCTCTGGACATGGGAGCTCTCCACGTGGAGCGCCCTAGGCCCAGCATCGTCATGTGTCACACCCTGGATGGTTCCCACACCAGAACGATTCTTTATCCCATTTTTCCTTGTTTTTATGTTTTTATTCTCTTTTTAGGTTTTTTGTTTCCATATTTCCCCCCTTTTTTCGTTGGGAGCATATGTGTGCTTCACGCATGGAGCATACGTTCACTTGAAAAGCACATGTGTGCTTCCTCGTGGGAGCACATTTGTGCTTCACTCTTGCGGAAGCAAATGTCAATAACATGTAGGCACTGGCGGAGCTACGTCCAAGCAAAATTGTACAATGGCCCACCTAGCTCAGTGAAAATTGACTAGGATATAGAGCAAAATGGGTCATTAGAGTAAAATAGTTACAGTTCCCTTTAGTTTGGTCCGTCCAAGTTTTCAGGTATAGCTTTGCCGGTGCATGTAGGAACCACAAATTTGTAGGGTTTCAACCTCCTTTTCAAAAGGAGGAGCACAAGTTAGTGCTGGTTGAGAGAAAACGCTTAGAAGCATGCATACTAGTGCTAGTTGCCAGAACAGCTCAGGAAGCAAAGGTTAGTTCACATTAGGAGTAAAAGAATTTTTTAGGGAAAAAAGAAAGATCATTCATTCATAGTAGGAGTACAATCATTCTCTAATGAAGTATATCTGGTGGCACATTCTTCGGCGGAAAAAAATCCCCATGAATTCTAGCATGGACAGCTAACTCATGTGCAGCCACATTACACTCTCTTTTAATTTTCCTCACCTCAGCTAGACTGAAGTCACACAATAGGATTTTAGCCTCTTCGTACTTAGCCCACCACTTGGCTTTATTCCTTCCTTCATTGTTCATAGCATTCACAACAACAGCACAGTCAAACTCAACGTACACCTGTCCCCTGTAACCATTTCTCAAACACTTGAGTCCAATCACAAGGGCGCTTGCCTCTGCTTCCTCTGCATTGTCGCATGTCTGAACATGACAGCCTATAGAAAATACAACTGATCCCACGCTATTGCAGCGACCGCCCCTGCCCACGCTGAGCCCAAAACTGAAACAAAAGAAGCATCGATGTTCAGTTTAATACAAGCTCCTTGGGGCCTGGTGCTACCTCTTGAGCATGTGTTGATTTTCCCTTGAAGAGGAAAGGGTGATGCAGCAAAGTAGCGTAAGTATTTCCCTCAGTTTTGAGAACCAAGGTATCAATCCAGTAGGAGACTACACGCAAATCTCCTAGTACCTGCACAAGCAAATAAGAACCTTGCAACCAACGCGATGAAGGGGTTGTCAATCCCTTCACGGCCACTTGAAAAGGTGAGATCTGGTAAATATAATAAGATAAATATTTTTGGTATTTTTATTGTATAGATTGGAAAATAAAGATTGCAAAATAAACGACGACACAAATAGCTAGTTGACGGGGAAATAATATGATATAAAGTAGACCCGGGGGCCATAGGTTTCACTAGTGGCTTCTCTCAAGATAGCATATCTTACGATGGGTGAACAAATTACTGCCGAGCAATTGATAGAAAAGCGTATAGTTATGAGAATATCTAGGCATGATCATAAACATAGGCATCACGTCCGTAACAAGTAGACCGAAACGATTCTGCATCTACTACTATTACTCTGCACACCGACCGCTATCCAGCATGCATCTAGAGTATTAAGTTCATAAGAACAGAGTAACACATTATGCAAGATGACATGATGTAGAGGGATAAACTCAAGCAATATGATATAAATCTCATCTTTTTATCCTCAATGGCAACAATACAATACGTGTCGGTTCCCTTTCTATCACTGGGATCGAGTACCGCAAGATTGAACCCAAAGCTAAGCACTTCTTCCATTGCAAGAAAGATCAATCTAGTGGGCCAAACCAAACTGATAATTCAAAGAGACTTGCAAAGATATCAAATCATGCATATAAGAATTCAGAGAAGAATCAAATGTTGTTCATAGATAAACTTGATCATAAACCCACAATTCATCGGATCTCGGCAAACACACCGCAAAAAGAATTACATCGAATAGATCTCTAAGAACATCGAGGAGAACTTTGTATTGAAGATCAAAGAGAGGGAAGAAGTCATCTAGCTAATAACTATGTGAAGGAAATATGCCCTAGAGGCAATAATAAAGTTATTATTTATTTCCTTATATCATGATAAATTTTTATTATTCATGCTAGAATTGTATTAACCGGAAACATAATACTTGTGTGAATACATAGACAAACAAAGTGTCACTAGTATGCCTCTACTTGACTAGCTCGTTAATCGAAGATGGTTATGTTTCCTAACCATAAACAAAAGAGTTGTTATTTGATTAACGGGATCACATCATTAGGAGAATGATGTGATTGACATGACCCATTCCATTAGCTTAGCACCCGATCGTTTAGTATGTTGCTATTGCTTTCTTCATGACTTATACATGTTCCTATGACTATGAGATTATGCAACTCCCGTTTGCCGGAGGAACACTTTGTGTGCTACCAAACGTCACAACGTAACTGGGTGATTATAAAGGAGCATTACAGGTGTCTCCAAAGGTACATGTTGGGTTGGCATATTTCGAGATTAGGATTTGTCACTCCGATTGTCGGAGAGGTATCTCTGGGCCCTCTCGGTAATGCACATCACATAAGCCTTGCAAGCATTACAACTAATATGTTAGTTGTGAGATGATGTATTACGGAACGAGTAAAGAGACTTGCCGGTAACGAGATTGAACTAGGTATAAGATACCGACGATCGAATCTCGGGCAAGTAACATACCGATGACAAAGGGAACAACGTATGTTGTTATGCGGTCTGACCGATAAAGATCTTCGTAGAATATGTGGGAGCCAATATGAGCATCCAGGTTCCGCTATTGGTTATTGACTGGAGAATGTGTCTCGGTCATGTCTACATTGTTCTCGAAACCCGTAGGGTCCGCACGCTTAAGGTTTAATGACAGTTATATTATGAGTTTATGAGTTTTTGATACCGAAGGAGTTCGGAGTCCCGGATGAGATCGGGGACATGACGAGGAGTCTCGAAATGGTCTAGACATAAAGATCGATATATTGGACGACTATATTCTGACATCGGAAAGGTTCCGAGTGATTCGGATATTTTTCGGAGTACCGAAGAGTTACGGGAATACGTATTGGGCCTTATTGGGCCATACGGGAAAGAAGAAAAAGGGCCTCAAGGGTGGCCGCACCCCTCCCCTTGGTCTGGTCCGAATTGGACTAGGGAAGGGGGGCGCCCCCTTCCTTCCTTCTCCTTTTCCCTTCCTCTTTTTCCTATTCCATATGGGAGGTGGAATCCTACTAGGACTAGGGAGTCCTAGTAGGACTCCACACTTGGCGCGCCCCCTCCTAGGGCTGGCCTCCTCCTCCCTTGCTCCTTTATATACAGGGGCAAGGGGGCACCTCTAGACACAAGTTGATCCACGTGATCATATTCTTAGCCGTGTGCGGTGCCCCCTTCCACCATAATCCTCGATAATATTGTAGCGGTGCTTAGGCGAAGCCCTGCGACGGTAGAACATCAAGATCATCACCACGCCGTCGTGCTGACGGAACTCTTCCCCGACACTTTGCTGGATCGGAGTCCGGGGATCGTCATCGAGCTGAACGTGTGCTAAAACTCGGAGGTGTCGTAGTTTCGGTGCTTGATCGGTCGGGCCGTGAAGACGTACGACTACATCAACCGCGTTGTGCTAACGCTTCCGCTGTCGGTCTACAAGGGTACATAGATCACACTCTCCCCTCTCGTTGCTATGCATCACCATGATCTTGCGTGTGCGTAGGAAATTTTTTAAAATTACTACGTTCACCAATAGTGGCATCCGAGCCTAGGTTTTATATGTTGATGTTATATGCACGAGTAGAACACAAGTGAGTTGTGGGCGATATAAGTCATACTGCTTACCAGCATGTCATACTTTGGTTCGGCGGTATTGTTGGACGAAGCGGCCCGGACCGACATTACGCGTACGCTTACGCGAGACCGGTTCTCCCGACGTGCTTTGCACAAAGGTGGCTAGCGGGTGACAGTTTCTCCAACTTTAGTTGAACCGAGTGTGGCTACGCCCGGTCCTTGCGAAGGTTAAAACAGCACCAACTTGACAAACTATCGTTGTGGTTTTGATGCGTAGGTAAGATTGGTTCTTGCTTAAGCCCGTAGCAGCCACGTAAAACTTGCAACAACAAAGTAGAGGACGTCTAACTTGTTTTTGCAGGGCATGTTGTGATGTGATATGGTCAAGACATGATGCTAAATTTTATTGTATGAGATGATCATGTTTTGTAACCGAGTTATCGGCAACTGGCAGGAGCCATATGGTTGTCGCTTTATTGTATGCAATGCAATCGCGCTGTAATGCTTTACTTTATCACTAAGCGGTAGCGATAGTCGTGGAAGCATAAGATTGGCGAGACGACAACGATGCTACGATGGAGATCAAGGTGTCGCGCCGGTGACGATGGTGATCATGACGGTGCTTCGAAGATGGAGATCACAAGCACAAGATGATGGTGGCCATATCATATCACTTATATTGATTGCATGTGATGTTTATATTTTATGCATCTTATCTTGCTTTGATTGACGGTAGCATTATAAGATGATCTCTCACTAATTATCAAGAAGTGTTCACCCTGAGTATGCACCATTGCGAAAGTTCTTCGTGCTGAGACACCACGTGATGATCGGGTGTGATAGGCTCTACGTTCAAATACAACGGGTGCAAAACAGTTGCACATGCAGAATACTCAGGTTATACTTGACGAGCCAAGCATATACAGATATGGCCTCAGAACACGGAGACCGAAAGGTCGAGCATGAATCATATAGCAGATATGATCAACATAGCGATGTTCACCAATGAAACTACTCCATCTCACGTGATGATCGGACATGGTTTAGTTGATTTGGATCACGTAATCACTTAGAGGATTAGAGGGATGTCTATCTAAGTGGGAGTTCTTAAGTAATATGATTAATTGAACTTAAATTTATCATGAACTTAGTCCTGGTAGTATTTTGCAAATTATGTTGTAGATCAATAGCTCGCATTGTTGCTTCCCTGTGTTTATTTTGATATGTTCCTAGAGAAAATTGTGTTGAAAGATGATAGTAGCAATGATGCGGATTGGATCCGTGATCTGAGGTTTATCCTCATTGCTGCACAGAAGAATTATGTCCTTGATGCACCGCTAGGTGACGGACCTATTGCAGGAGCAGATGCAGACATTATGAACATTTGGCTAGCTCAATATGATGACTACTTGATAGTTTAGTGCACCATGCTTAATGGCTTAGAATCGGGACTTCAAAGACGTTTTGAACGTCATGGAGCATATGAGATGTTCCAGGAGTTGAAGTTAATATTTCAAGCAAATACCCGAGTTGAGAGATATGAAGTCTCCAACAAGTTCTATAGCTAAAATATGGAGGAGAATCGCTCAACTAGTGAGCATGTGCTCAGATTGTCTGAGTACTACAATCGTTGAATCAAGTGGGAGTTAATCTTCCAGATAAGATAGTGATTGACAGAATTCTCTAGTCACCATCACCAAGTTAGTAGAACTTCGTGATGAACTATGATATGCAAGGGATAACGGAAACGATTCCCAAGCTCTTCGTAATGCGGAAATTGACGAAGGTAGAAATCGAGAAAAACATCAAGTGTTGATGGTAGACAAGACCACTAGTTTCAAGAAAAGGGCAGAGGGAAGAAGGGGAACTTCAAGAAGAACAGCAAGCAAGTTGCTGCTCAAGTGAAAAAGCCCAAGTCTGGTCCTAAGCCTGAGACTAAGTGTTTCTACTGTAAAGGGACTGGTCACTGGAAGCGGAACTACCCCAAGTGATTGGCAGATAAGAAGGATGGCAAAGTGAACATAAGTGTATTTGATATACATGTTATTGATGTGTACTTTACTAGTGTTTATAGCAACCCCTCAGTATTTGATACTAGTTCAGTTGCTAAGATTAGTAACTCGAAACGGGAGTTGCAGAATAAACAGAGACTAGTTAAGGGTGAAGTGACGATGTTTGTTGGAAGTGGTTCCAAGATTGATATGATCATCATCACACACTCCCTATACTTTTGGGATTAGTGTTGAACCTGAATAAGTGTTATTTGGTGTTTACGTTGAGCATGAATATGATTTGATCATGTTTATTGTAATACGGTTATTCATTTAAGTAAGAGAATAAATTGTTGTTCTGTTTACATGAATAAAACCTTATATGGTTACACACCCAATGAAAATAGTTCGTTGGATCTCGATCGTAGTGATACACATAATCATAATATTGAAACCAAAAGATGCAAAGTTAATAATGATAGTGCAACTTATTTGTGGCACTGCCGTTTAGGTCATATTGGTGTAAAGCGCATGAAGAAACTCCATGCTGATGGGTTTTTGGAATCACTTGATTATGAATCAGTTGATGCTTGTGAACCATGCCTCATGGGCAAGATGACTAAAACGCTGTTCTCCGGAACTATGGAGCGAGCAACTGACTTATTGGAAATAATACATACTGATGTATGAGATCTGATGAGTGTTAAGGCTCGCGGCGGGTATCATTATTTTCTGACATTCACAGATGATTTGAGCATATATGGGTATATCTACTTAATGAAACACAAGTCTGAAATATTTGAAAAGTTCAAAGAATTTCAGAGTGAAGTGGGGAATCATCGTAACAAGAAAATAAAAGTTTCTACGATATGATCGCAGAGGTAAAATATTTGAGTTACGAGTTTGGCCTTCAGTTAAAACAATGTGAAATAGTTTTACTACTCACGCCACCTGGAACACCACAGCATAATGGTGTGTCTGAACATTATAACCGTACTTTATTAGATATGGTGCGATCTATGATGTCTCTTATCGATCTACCACTATCGTTTTGGGGTTATGCATTAAAGACAGCTGCATTCACGTTTAAAAGGGCACCATCTAAGTCCGTTGAGATGACACAATCTGAACTGTGGTTTGGCAAGAAACCAAAGTTGTCGTTTCTTAAAGTTTGGGATTGTGATGCTTATATGAAAAAGTTTCATCCTGATAATCTCAAACCCAAATCGGAGAAATATGTCTTCATAGGATACCCAAAGTAGACTGTTGGGTACACCTTCTATCACAAATCCGAAGGCAAGACTTTTGTTGCTAAATTCGGAGTTTTTCTAGAGAAGGAGTTTCTCTCGAAAGAAGTGAGTGGGAGGAAAGTAGAACTTGATGAGGTAACTGTACCTGCTCCCTTATTGGAAAGTAGTTCATCACAGAAATCTGTTCTTGTGACTACTACACCAATTAGTGAGGAAGCTAATGATGATGATCATGTAACTTCAGATCAAGTTACTACCGAATCTCATAGGTAAACCAGAGTGAGATCCGCACCAGAGTGGTACAGTAATCCTGTTCTGGAAGTCATGTTACTAGACCATGACGAACTTGCGAACTATGAGGAAGCGATGATGAGCCCAGATTCCGCGAAATGGTTTGAGGCCATAAAATCTGAGATATGATCCATGTATGAGAACAAAGTATGGACTTTGATGGATTTGCCCGATGATCGGCAAGCCATAGAAAATAAGTGGATCTTCAAGAGGAAGACGGACGCTGATAGTAGTGTTACTATCTACAAAGCTAGAATTGTCGCAAAAGGTTTTCGACAAGTTCAAGGTGTTGACTACGATGAGATTTTCTCACTCGTATATATGCTTAAGTCTGTCCGAATCATGTTAGCAATTGCCGCATTTTATGAAATCTGGCAAATGGATAAACAAAACTGCATTCCTTAATGGATTTCTTAAAGAAGAGTTGTATATGATGCAACCAGAAGGTTTTGTCAATCCTAAAGGTGTTAACAAAATATGCAAGCTCCAACGATCCATCTATGGACTGGTGCAAGCATCTCAGAGTTGGAATATACGCTTTGATAAGTTGATCAAAGCATATAGTTTTATACAGACTTACGGTGAAGCCTGTATTTACAAGAAAGTGAGTGGGAGCACTACAACATTTCTGATAAGTATATGTGAACAACATATTGTTGATCGGAAATAATGTATAATTTTCTGGAAAGCATAAAGGAATATTTGAAAGGAGTTTTTCAAAGAAAGACCTCGGTAAAGCTGCTTACATATTGAGCATCAAGATCTATAGAGATAGATCAAGACGCTTGATAAGTTTTTTCAATGAGTACATACCTTGACAAGATTTTGAAGTAGTTCAAAATGGAACAGTCAAAGAAAGAGTTCTTGCCTGTGTTGCAAGGTGTGAAATTGAGTAAGACTCAAAGCCCGACCACGGCAGAAGATAGAAATAGAATGAAAGTCATTCCCTATGCCTCAGCCATAGGTTCTATAAAGTATGCCATGCTGTGTACCAGATCTATTGTATACCCTACACTGTGTTAAGCAAGGGAGTACAATAGTGATCTAAGAGTAGATCACTGGACAGCGGTCAAAATTATCCTTAGTGGAATAAGGAAATATTTCTCAATTATGGAGGTGACAAAAAGGTTCGTCGTAAAAAGTTACGTCGATGCAAGTTTTGACACAGATCTGGATGACTCTAAGTCTCGATCTAGATACATATTGAAAGTGGGAGCAATAAGCTAGAGTAGCTCCGTGCAGAGCATTGTTGACATAGAAATTCGCAAAATACTTACGGATCTGAATGTGACAGACCCGTTGACTAAAATTATCTCACAAGCAAAACATGATCACACCTTAGTACTCCTTGGGTGTTAATCACATAGCGATGTGAACTAGATTACTGACTCTAGTAAACCCTTTGGGTGTTGATCACATACCGATGTGAACTATGGGTGTTAATCACATGGTGATATGAACTATTGCTGTTAAATCACATGGCGATGTGAACTAAATTATTGACTCTAGTGCAAGTGGGAGACTGAAGGAAATATGCCCTAGAGGCAATAATAAAGTTATTATTTATTTCCTTATAATCATGATAAATGTTTATTATTCATGCTAGAATTGTATTAACCGGAAACATAACACTTGTGTGAATACATAGACAAACAAAGTGTCACTAGTATGCCTCTACTTGACTAGCTCGTTAGTCAAAGATGGTTATGTTTCCTAACCATAAACAAAAGAGTTGTTATTTGATTAACGGGATCACATCATTAAGAGAATGATCTGATTGACATGACCCATTCCATTAGCTTAGCACCCGATCGTTTAGTATGTTGCTATTGCTTTCTTCATGACTTATACATGTTCCTATAACTATGAGATTATGCAACTCCGTTTACCGGAGGAACACTTAGGGTACTACCAAACGTCACAACGTAACTGGGTGATTATAAAGGAGTACTACAGGTGTCTCCAAAGGTACATGTTGGGTTGGCGTATTTCGAGATTAGGTTTTGTCACTCCGATTGTCGGAGAGGGTATCTCTGGGCCCTCTCGGTAATGCACATCACATAAGCCTTGCAAGCATTGCAACTAATGAGTTAGTTGTGAGATGATGTATTACGGAACGAGTAAAGAGACTTGCCGGTAACGAGATTGAACTAGGTATTAAGATACCGACGATCGAATCTCGGGCAAGTAACATACCGATGACAAAGGGAACAACGTATGTTGTTATGCGGTCTGACCGATAAAGATCTTCGTAGAATATGTGGGAGCCAATATGAGCATCCAGGTTCCGCTATTGGTTATTGACTGGAGACGTGTCTCGGTCATGTCTACATTGTTCTCGAACCCGTAGGGTCCGCACGCTTAAGGTTTCAATGATAGTTATATTATGAGTTTATGAGTTTTGATGTATCGAAGGAGTTCGGAGTCCCGGATGAGATCGGGTACATGACAAGGAGTCTCGAAATGGTCGAGACGTAAAGATCGATATATTGGACGACTATATTCGGACATCGGAAAGGTTCCGAGTGATTCGGGTATTTTTTGGAGTACCGGAGAGTTACGGGAAGACGTATTGGACCTTATTGGGCCATACGGGAAAGAAGAAAAAGGGCCTCAAGGGTGGCCGCACCCCTCCCCTTGGTCTGGTCCGAATTGGACTAGGGAAGGGGGGCGTCCCCTTCCTTCCTTCTCCTTTTCCCTTCCTCTTTTCCTATTCCATATGGGAGGTGGAATCCTACTAGGACTAGGGAGTCCTAGTAGGACTCCACACTTGGCGCGCCCCCTCCTAGGGCCGGCCTCCTCCTCCCTTGCTCCTTTATATACGGGGGCAAGGGGGCACCTCTAGACACAAGTTGATCCACGTGATCATATTCTTAGCCGTGTGCGGTGCCCCCTTCCACCATAATCCTCGATAATATTGTAGCGGTGCTTAGGCGAAGCCCTGCGACGGTAGAACATAAAGATCATCACCACGCCGTCGTGCTGACGGAACTCTTCCCCGACACTTTGCTGGATCGGAGTCCGGAGATCGTCATCGAGCTGAACGTGTGCTAAAACTCGGAGGTGCCGTAGTTTCGGTGCTTGATCGGTCGGGCCGTGAAGACGTACGACTACATCAACCGCGTTGTGCTAACGCTTCCGCTGTCGGTCTACAAGGGTACGTGGATCACACTCTCCCCTCTCGTTGCTATGCATCACCATGATCTTGCGTGTGCGTAGGAATTTTTTTGAAATTACTACGTTCACCAACACTATGGACCCGAAGGTCTGTGGTAAACTACTCACACATCACCGGAGAGGCTATGGTGTTGATGTAGAAGCCCTCCGTGATCGAATCCCCCTCCGGCAGATCGTCGGAAAAGGTCCCCAGATGGTATCTCATGGGTACAAAAGGTTGTGGCGGTGGAAAAGTGGTTTCGTGGCTCCCCTCGATGTTTTCAGGGTATGAGAGTATATATGGGCGAAAGAAGTAGGTCGGTGGAGCTATGAGGGGCCCACGAGGGTGGGGGGCGCGCCGCCCTACCTCGTGGCTGCCTCGTTTCTTCCTTGACCTCCACTCCAAGTCTCCTGGATTGCGTTTGTTCCAAAAAAAAAGATCCTCGCGAAGGTTTCATTCCGTTTGGATTCCTTTTGATATTCCTTTTCTGCGAAACACTGAAATATGCAAAATAACAATTTGCATTGGGCCTTCGGTTAATAGGTTAGTCCCAAAAATAATATAAAAGTGCATAAGAAAGCCCATTAAACATCCAAAATAGATAATATAATAGCATGGAACAATCAAAAATTATAGATACGTTGGAGACGTATCAAGCATCCCCAAGCTTAATTCCTGCTCGTCCTCGAGTAGGTAAATGATAAAAACATAATTTTTGATGTGGAATGCTACCTAACATAATTTTCAATGTAATTTTCTTTATTGAGGCATGAATATTCAGATCCGAAAGATTCAAGACAAAAGTTTAATATTGACATAAAAATAATAATACTTCAAGCATGCTAACCAAGCAATTATGTCTGATCAAAATAACATAGCCAAATAAAGCTTATCCCTATAAATCGTATAGTTTGGCCATGCTTCATTTTCATCACACAAAATGCTCCCATCATGCACAACCCCGATGACAAGCCAAGCAATTGTTTCGTACTTAGCCTTTTCAAACTTTTTCAATTTTCACGCAATATATGAGCGTGAGCCATGGACATAGCACTATGGGTGGAATAGAATATGATGATGGAGATTGTGTGAGAAGACAAAAAGGGAGAAAGTCTCACATTGACGCTGCTAATCAATGGGCTATGGAGATGCCCATCAATTGATGTCAATGCAAGGAGTAGGGATTGCCATGCAACGGATGCACTAGAGCTGTAAATATATGAAAGCTCAACAAAAGAAACTAAGTTGGTGTGCATCCAATTGCTTGCTCACGAAGGCCTAGGGCATTTTGAGGAAGCCCGTCATTGGAATATACAAGCCAAGTTCTATAATGAAAAATTCCCACTAGTATATGAAAGTCACAAAATAGAAGACTCTCAATCATGAAGACCATGGTGCTACTTTGGAGCACAAGTGTGGAAAAAGGATAGTAACATTGCCTCTTGTCTCTTTTTCTCTCATTTTTAATGGCCTCTTCTCTTTTTTTATGGCCTCTCTTTTTTCCGTCCGGAGCCTCATCCCGACTTGTGGGGGAATCATAGTCTCCATCATCCTTTCCTCACATGGGACAATGCTCTATTAATGAAAGTCATCACACTTTTATTTACTTACAACTCGAGAATTACAACTCGATACTTAGAAAAAATTATGACTCTATATGAATGCCTTCGGCGGTGTACCGGGATATGCGATGAATCAAGAGTGACATGTATGAAGGAATTATGAAGGTGGCTTTGCCACAAATACGATGTCAACTACATGATCATGCAAAGCACTATGACAATGATGGAGCGTGTCATAATAAACAGAACGGTGGAAAGTTGCATGGCAATATGTCTCGGAATGACTATGAAAATGCCATAATAGATAGGTATGGTGGCTGTTTTGAGGAAGATATAAGGAGGTTTATGTGTGATAGAGTGTATCTTATCACGGGGTTTGGATGCACCGGCGAATTTTGCACCAACTCTCGAGGTGAGAAAGGGCAATGCACGGTACCAAAGAGGCTAGCAATGATGGAAGGGTGAGAGTGTGTATAATCCATGGACTCAACATTAGTCATAAAGAACTCACATACTTATTGCAAAAATCTACAAGTCATAAAAACCAAGCACTACGCGCATGCTCCTAGGGGGATAGATTGGTAGGAAAAGACCATCGCTCGTCCCCGACCGCCACTCATGAGAAAGCAATCAAAGAACACCTCATGCTTCAAATTTGTCACACAATGTTTACCATACGTGCATGCTACGGGACTTGCCAACTTCAACACAAGTATTTCTCAATTCCATAATTACTCAACTAGCACAACTCTAATATTACCACCTTCATATCTCAAAACAATCATCAAGTATCAAACTTCTCATAGTATTCAATGCACTCTATATGAAAGTTTTTATTATACACATCTTGGATGCCTATCATATTAGGACCAATTTCTTAGCCAAAGCAAATTACCATGATGTTCTAAAAGACTCTCAAAATAATATAAGTGAAGCATGAGAGATCAATAATTTCTATAAAATAAAACCACCGCCGTGCTCTAAAAAGATATAAGTGAAGTACTAGAGCAAAATTATCTAGCTCAAAAGATATAAGTGTAGCACATCGAGTATTCTAATAAATTCCGATTCATGTGTGTCTCTCCAAAAGGTGTGTACAGCAAGGATGATTGTGGTAAACTAAAAAGCAAAGACTCAAATCATACAATATGCTCCAAGCAAAACACATATCATGTGGTGAATAAAAATATAGCCTCAATTAA
Organism: Triticum urartu; assembly: GCF_003073215.2. Classification (NCBI taxonomy): domain Eukaryota; kingdom Viridiplantae; phylum Streptophyta; class Magnoliopsida; order Poales; family Poaceae; genus Triticum; species Triticum urartu. The sequence goes on along the minus strand of NC_053026.1, from coordinate 394,922,416 downwards.
AGTTACCGATAGATGAAGACGAAAGAGGGGATGCCTTCCGGGGCATCCCCAATCTTAGGCTTTTGGTTGTCCTTGAATTTTACCTTGGGGTGCCTTGGGAATCCCCAAGCTTAGGCTCTTGCCACTCCTTGTTCCAAAATCCATCAAATCTTTACCCAAAAACTTGAAAACTTCACAACACAAAACTCAACAGAAAATCTCATGAGCTCCGTTAGTATAAGAAAACAAACCACCACTTTAAGGTACTGTAATGAACTCATTCTTTATTTATATTGGTGTTAAACCTACTATATTCCAACTTCTCCATGGTTCATACCCCCCGATACTAGCCATAGATTCATCAAAATAAGCAAACAACACACGAAAAACAGAATCTATCAAAAATAGAACAGTCTGTAGTAATCTGTAGGTTTTGAATACTTATGTAACTCCAAAAATCCTGAGAAATTAGGACATCCTAAATAATTTGTATATTGATCTACTGCAGTTGTAATTGGTATTTTATCGCTCTCTGGTAAAAAATGAAAATTATTCTCGTGAGCGCATACTTTCTGTTTTTTCAGCAATATCAAACAACAATCATCCAAGAAGATCCTAAAGGCTTTACTTGGCACAAACACTAACTAAAACATAAAAAACACAATCATAACACATGATAGATGATTTATTTGTTACTAAACGGGAACAAAAAATCAAGGAACAAAAATAAAATTGGGTTGCCTCCCAACAAGTGCTATCGTTTAACGCCCCTAGCTAGGCATAAAAACAAGAATAGATCTAGGTATTGTCACCTTTTGTATGCAATCCATATGTGGCTCTCATAATAGATTCATAAGGTAATTTAATTTTCTTTCTAGGAAAGTGTTCCATGCCTTTCCTTAATGGAAATTGGAATCTAATATTTCCTTCTTTCATGTCAATAATTGCACCAATCGTTCTAAGGAAATGTCTACCAAGAATAATAGGACATGTTGGATTGCAATATATATCAAGAACAAAGAAATCTACGGGCACATAATTCTTATTTGCAACAATAAGAACATCATTAATTCTTCCCATAGGTTTCTTAATGGTGGAATCCGTAAGATTCAAATTTAAAGAGCAATCATCAAATTCACGGAAACCTAACACATCACACAAAGTTTTTGGAATCGTGGAAACACTAGCACCCAAATCACATAAAGCATAGAATTCATGATCTTTAATATTAATTTTAATAGTAGGTTCCCACTCATCATAAAGTTTCCTAGGGATAGAAACTTCCAATTCAATTTTTTCTTCATAAGATTGCATTAAAGCATCAACGCTATGTTTAGTAAAAGCTTTGTTTTGATCATAAGCATGAGGAGAATTTAACACGGATTGCGACAAGGAAATACAATCTATCAAAGAGCAATTATCATAATTAAATTCTTTGAAATCCAAAATAGTGGTTCATTGCTATGTAAAGTTTTGACCTCTTCAATTCCACCTTTACCAATATTTGCATCAAGATCTAAAAACTCTGAATCATTGGGACGCCTTCTAACTAAGGTTGACTCATCTCCAGTCCAATATTTATAAAGATTCATATTGGCAAACAAAGAATTAATAGGATACACACCAATCATTTTTAGATCTTCATCATTATTATCATGAAAACTAGAAGAACACGCTTTCACAAAACAATCTTTTTAGCACGCATCCTCGCGGTTCTTTCTTTGCACTCATCAATGGAAATTCTCATGGCTTTGAGAGACTCATTGATATCATGCTTAGGTGGAATAAATCTAAGTTTCAAAGAATCAACATCAAGAGAAATTCTATCCACGTTCCTAGCCAACTCATCAATCTTAAGCAATTTTTGTTCAAGCAAAGCATTGAAATTCTTTTGCAAATTCATAAATTCTTTAACACTAGTCTCAAAATCAGAGGGCATCTTATTAAAATTTCCATAAGAGTTGTTGTAGGAATTACCATAATTATTAGAGGAATTACTAGGGAATGGCCTAGAATTAAAATTTCCTCTATACGCATTGTTACCAAAATTGTTCCTACCAACAAAATTCACATCCATAGATTCATTATTATTCTCAATCAAAGTGGACAAAGGCATATCATTAGGATCAGAAGAAGCACTCTTATTAGCAAACAATTTCATAAGTTCATCCATCCTTCCACTCAAAACATTAATCTCTTCAATAGCACGAACCTTTTTACTAGTGGATCTTTCGGTGTGCCATTGAGAATAATTAACCATAATATTATCTAGGAGTTTAGTAGCTTCTCCTAAAGTGATTTCTCTAAAAGTGCCTCCCGAGGCTGAATCTAAAAGATTTCTAGAAGCAAAATTCAATCCAGCATAAAAATTATGCATAATCATCCATAAATTCAAACCATGTGTAGGGCAATTACGTATCATTAATTTCAGCCTCTCCCAAGCTTGTGCAACATGCTCATGATCAAGTTGCTTAAAATTCATAATATCGTTTCTAAGAGAGATGATCTTAGCTGGAGGAAAATACTTAGAGATAAAAGCATCTTTGCACTTATTCCATGAATCAATACTATTTTTAGGCAAAGAAGAGAACCAAGTTTTAGCACGATCTCTAAGAGAAAATGGAAATAGCTTTAATTTAACAATATAATTGTCCACATCTTTCTTCTTTTGCATATCATACAAATCAACGAAGTTGTTTTGATGGGTAGTGGCATGTTCACTAGGAAGGCCAGAAAATTGATCTTTCATAACAAGATTCAACAAAGCGGTATTGATTTCACAAGATTCAGCATCGGTAGTAGGAGCAATCGGAGTGCTAATAAAATCATTATTGTTGGTATTGGAAAAGTCATAGAATTTGGTGTTATCTTGAGCCATCATGACAAACAATCAATCCAACACACAAGAAAACAAGAGGAGCGAAAAGAAGCGAACGGAAAAAGGGCGAATAAAACGGCAAAGGTGAAGTGGGGGAGAGGAAAACGAGAGGCAAATGGCAAATAATGTAATGCGAGGGATAAGAGTTTGTGATGGGTACTTGGTATGTCTTGACTTGGCGTAGATCTCCCCGGCAACGGTGCCAGAAATCCTTCTTGCTACCTCTTGAGCATGCATTGGTTTTCCCTTGAAGAGGAAAGGGTGATGCAGAAAAGTAGAGTAAGTATTTCCCTCGGTTTTGAGAACCAAGGTATCAATCCAGTAGGAGACTACATGCAAATCGCCTAGTACCTGCACAAACAAATAAGAACCTTGCAACCAATGCGATAAAGGGTTGTCAATCCCTTCACGGCCACTTGCAAAAGTGAGATCTGATAAAGGTAATAAGATAAATATTTTTGGTATTTTTATTGTATAGATTGGAAAATAAAGATTGCAAAATAAACGATGATAGAAATAGCTAGTTGATGGGAAAATAATATGATGTAAAATAGACACGGGGGCCATAGGTTTCACTAGTGGCTTCTCTCAAGATAACATATCTTATGGTGGGTGAACAAATGACTACCGAGCAATTGATAGAAAAGCGCATAGTTATGAGAATATATAGGCATGATCATAAACATAGGCATCACGTCCGTAACAAGTAGACCGAAACGATTATGCATCTACTACTATTACTCCACACATCAACCACTATCCAGCATGCATCTAGAGTATTAAGTTCATGAGAACAGAGTAACGCATTGGGCAAGATGACATGATGTATAGGGATAAACTCAAGCAATATGATATAACCCCATCTTTTTATCCTCGATGGCAACAATACAATACGTGTCGGTTCCCTTTCTATCACTGGGATCGAGCACCGCAAGATTGAACCCAAAGCTAAGCACTTCTCCCATTGCAAGAAAGATTAATCTAGTGGGCTAAACCAAACTGATAATTCGAAGAGACTTGCAAATATATCAAATCATGCATATAAGAATTCAGAGAAGAATCAAATATTGTTCGTAGATAAACTTGATCATAAACCCACAATTCATCAGATCTCGGCAAACACACCGCAAAAAGGATTACATCGAATAGATCTCCAAGAACATCGAGGAGTGTATTGAAGATCAAAGAGAGAGAAGAAGCCATCTAGCTAATAACTATGGACCCGAAGGTCTGTGGTAAACTACTCACACATCATCGGAGAGGCTATGGTGTTGATGTAGAAGCCCTCCATGATCGGATCCCCCTCCGACAGATCGCCGGAAAAGGTCCCTAGATGGGATCTCACGGGTACAGAAGGTTGCGGCAGTGGAAAAGTGGTTTCGTGGCTCCCCTCGATGTTTTCAGGGTATAAGAGTATATATAGGCGAAAGAAGTAGGTCGGTGGAGCTACGAGGGGCCCACGAGGGTGGGGGCGCGCCTGCCCCCCTGGGCGCGCTACCCTACCTCGTGGCCGCCTCGTTGCTTCCTTGACCTCCACTCCAAGTCTCCTGGATTGTGTTTGTTCCAAAAAAGATCCTCGCGAAGGTTTCATTCCGTTTGGATTTCGTTTGATATCCCTTTTCTGCGAAACACTGAAATAGGCAAAAAAAACTGCAATTTGCACCGGGCCTTCGGTTAATAGGTTAGTCCCAAAAATAATATAAATGTGCATAATAAAGCCCGTTAAACATCCAAAACAGATAATATAATAGCATGGAACAATCAAAAAATATAGATATGTTGGAGACGTATCACCTGGACTAGTGACATATTGGCTGTATAATTCTTTCTGGTGACAACCGCATCTCAGTAACATGCAAGAGTTTTTTCCCTTTGATATCACTTTCAGCTGGGGCTTCAGAGTTCAACGTTTTCCAGTAATTCTTCCGGAAAAGGACCGAGTCTGAGATCTTTGCTTCCCCTTTATTATGTACAATATCCTCCCTAAGATGCCATGACCGCCAGAGAACCAGTAGTAGTTTTTCTTGCATGTGTCCAGAGCACTGACTTAAAGCATTTAACAGCCAATCCGGATTAGGTTCGGCAAGTACTGGTTCTTTTGGTAATGCCTAATGTTCTCTTATCTTTTCTCTAAGAGCTCTAGCCTTGGTGCAGTTTACAACAACACGGTGAGCATCCTCTTTCTCTATACCACATATATTACATATTCCATCAATTTCTAGGGTCCTCCTCCTTTTGTTTTCCTTTGTGGGAAGTGAATCTGTGGCAATTCTCCAGGCAACAATATGAACTTTGTGAGGGACCTGTGCTTTCCACATCAAATTCCATAGATTTTCCCTTCCAGTGCTGATGCTACGAGATGAACCGGCTATTTCCTCCGGTTGCTTCAAGTTCATACCCAATCTATAAGCACTTCTTACCATGAAGATGCCATTTTTCTCATGGTTCCAAGTTAGATGGTCTTCAGTCTCATTGAGAGGAATCTTTATTTTGCATATTTCCTCAGCGTCAAAATTATGGAATAGCTTGTCGATAAGGGGGATTGTTGGATTATGGATGGTCTTAGGCCCATATAAGACACTAATCCCTAGTTAATCTTGAGGCCCATGTATGAGATGGCAGGTGGTGGGAAGTTTAGTCCCACCTTGCTAGTTGAGGAGAGCTGAGACCCCTTTGTAAGGGCTGCACTGCCACTTTCCATTGGGAGCTTGGGAAGAGGAGTGGTACACACGCGCTCCTCCTCCTTCGCCGCCCACCTCGCCATGCCTCGCCTCGTCACGACGCGTGTGCGCCGCGGGTTGCGAGAATGAGCCGAGCCGGAGCTGGGATTAATTAACGAGTCGCTAACAGGAGGGCCACTGTCTGAGACGTTGGAATTCGTCGACCCCGTTCGCGGGTGTGCGACCCTTCCCGGGAGTGCGTCGACTCGGTCATGGGCCTCCACTAGGCATATGACTTTCTACCTCTGCTTCCACTACTTCCCCTGCATCGACACCATGGCCGCCGCCGCCAAGAAGAAAGCCACGGGCGACGCCGAGGCGGCTGCTGCCGCCGCCGCGTTGGCCTGGCCAACCGGAGGGTATGATCTGTTCATCCCTCGTTTACTCGTACTTGTACTAGCCGTATATGTGCTGCACATAGATGGTTCACTTCTATGTTCTGTACGTGCTAGTATGCTTAGGTATAGCTATGAGATGCATACCTTTTATGCCATGCTTACTGTTTACTCGTGGATTAGTCTAGTCGGAAAAGTGCTAATATTTCCAACAATCCAAAAACCTTATTTTAGGCACTTTTTGATTCATGGCTTTGCTGCTACTCTGAAACCAGAAAAGTTTACCGAGACGCATTTTAAGCGTTGGCAGACTAGGACCACCTTGTGGCTCACAGCGATGAACATGTTCTGGGTTGGTGGTGTGTCCCTCATAGAAACGATTGCTCCTGAACAGGAGAAGGCATTTAGGGAGGAAACCACAATCTTTTTGGGAGCAGTTCTGAGTGTGATTGGAGACAAGTTGGTTGACGCATATATTCATATGGGGGTTGCCAAAAACTTGTGGGATGTGCTCGAAGTCAAATTTGGTGCAACTGATGTTGGCAGTGAGTTGTATGCCATGGAGCAGTTCCATGATTACAGGATGGTTGATAACCGTTCTGTATTGGACCAGGCTCATGAGATACAGTGCATTGCTAAGGAGCTAGAGCTCCTGAAGTGTGAGTTACCAGACAAGTTCATCGTGGGTTGCATTATTGCAAAACTCCCTCCTAGTTGGAGGAACTTTGCTACCTCTCTCAAGAAGTTGAGACATGAATTTTCTGTCGAGGATGTCATCGGTCATCTCGGTGTTGAGCAGAACTCGGGAGCAAAGGACTCACACGTGAAAGGGGTAGAGGGTTCTTCTAGCACCAATGTGGTGCAGAAGAACTTCCACAAGTTCAAGGGAAAGAACTCTGTCCAGCAGAATACTACCTTTAAGAAGAAGGGTAAGAAGAAAGACAAAAAGAGATATGGCTGCTTTACTTGTGGTTCAGATGAACATTGGGCAAACAAGTGCCCAAACAAGTACAAGAAGCCATCACAGTACTCCAAGTCTGTGAATATCACTCTGAGCAACAATGATGCGGCATCTGGGTATGGTAATCTGTTTACCATTCTTTCAGTTTGCCAGTCGACTGATTGGTGGGTTGACACTGGGGCCAATATTCATGTATGTGCTGATGTGTCTTTGTTTTCTTTTTACCAGGTCGCACGAGATTGTTCCGTCCTGATGGGGAATGGCTCGCATGCTTCTGTTCATGGTGTTGGCACGGTAGATCTAAAGTTTACTTCGGGAAAGATCATGCAACTAAAGAATGTGCAGCATGTCCCCTCCATCAAGAAGAATCTCGTTAGTGGCTCCCTTCTATGCAAAGAAGGCTGTAAGTTAGTATTTGAGTCTAACAAAGTAGTCATATCTCGGTATGGACTGTTTGTTGGAAAAGGATATGACTGTGGTGGTTTGTTCCGCCTTTCCCTGGAGGCTTTCTGTAATAAAGTCATGAACCAAATTCATTCTAATGTGAACGAATCTGAGGTTTGGCATTCATGTATTTGTCACATAAATTTCGGTTGTATGACACGGCTAGCTAAGATGGACTTAATACTGAGTTTCACTTTAGCCAAAGGCTCTAAGTGCCATGCATGTGTGCAAGCTAAGCAACCTCGTAAGCCTCACAAGCTTGTGAAGGAGAGACACCTAGCACCATTAGAGCTCACACATTCATATCTCTGTGAGATGAATGATGTGTTGACTAAAGGTGGAAAGAAATACTTCATGACTCTAATTGATGATTCCACTAGGTTGCCCAATCCTTTTTGTAGCAAAGGACAAGCCTGGACAAACTCTTATATAGAGAAAAGCGCTCCCGAGGACACATGGGAATATCGTCAAGCTAGTTTTCATCACGCTCATATGATTCGCATTCGGTACTTTGATAATTTGGTATGTGGGTGGACCGGTGCTTGGGTAATGTCCTTACTTGGACAAGCATCCCACTTATGATTAACCTCTATTGCAAGCATCCGCAACTACAACAAAAGTATTAAGGTAAACCTAACCATAGCATGAAACATATGGATCCAAATCAGCCCCTTACGAAGCAACGCATAAACTAGGGTTTAAGCTTCTGTCACTCTAGCAACCCATCATCTACTTATTACTTCCCAATGCCTTCCTCTAGGCCCAAATAATGGTGAAGTGTCATGTAGTCGACGTTCACATAACACCACTAGAGGAGAGACAACATACATCTCATCAAAATATCGAACGAATACCAAATTCACATGACTACTAATAGCAAGACTTCTCCCATGTCCTCAGGAACAAACATAACTACTCACAAAGCATAAACATGTTCATAATCAGAGGGGTATTAATATGCATATAGGATCTAAACATATGATCTTCCACCAAATAAACCAACTAGCATCAACTACAAGGAGTAATTAACACTACTAGCAACCTACTAGCACCAATCCCGGACTTGGAGACAAGAATTGGATACAAGAGGTGAACTAGGGTTTTGAGAGGAGATGGTGCTGATGAAGATGTTGATGGAGATTGCCCTCTCCCGATGAGAGGAGCGTTGGTGATGACGATGGCGATGATTTCCCCCTCCCGGAGGGAAGTTTCCCCAGCAGAACAGCTCCGCGAGAGCCCTAGATTGGTTCCGCCAAGGTTCCGCCTCGTGGCGGCGGAGTTCCGTCCGAGAAGATGGCTTATGATTTTTTTCCCATTGAAAGACTTCATATAGCAGAAGACGGCCATCGGAGGGCCACCAGGGGGCCCACGAGGTAGGGGCGCGCCCCCCACCCTCGTGGGCAGGGTGTGGCCCCCCTGGTGAACTTCTTCCGCTGAGTATTTTTTATATATTCTGAAAACGTCTTCCGTGAAGTTTCGGGACTTTTGGAGCTGTGCAGAATAGGTCTGTAATATTTGCTCCTTTTCCAGCCCAGAATCCCAGCTGCCGGCATTCTCCCTCTTTATGTAAACCTTGTAAAATAAGAGAGAATAGGCATAAGTATTGTGACATAATGTGTAATAACAGCCCATAATGCAATAAATATCGATATAAAAGCATGATGCAAAATGGACGTATCAGCTGGTCATACCTAATAGTTATATACCCAATAGATTCCATCTTGGCTAACAGGACATGGGAAATCACTGATCGTCCTTATGGTTGTCAACCATTGGGATGTAAGTGGGTGTTCAAGAAGAAGCTTAGGCCCGATGGTATTGTTGAGAAGTACAAGGCTAGGCTTGTGGCCAAGGGTTATACCCAGAAAGAAGAAGAGGATTTCTTCGACACTTATTCACCTGTAGCTAGACTGACAATCATTCGAGTGTTACTCGCTTTGGCTGCCTCACATGGTCTTCTCGTTCACCAAATGGACGTTAAGACGGCCTTCCTTAACGGAAAGCTAGACGAGGAAATTTACATGCAACAGCCAGATGGCTTTGTAGTAAATGGTCAGGAAAGAAAGGTGTGCAAGCTAGTGAAATCCTTGTATGGCCTGAAACAAGCGTCTAAGCAATGGCATGAGAAGTTCAACACTACTCTGACATCTGCTGGCTTTGTTGTGAACGAAGCCGACAAATGTGTATACTATCGCTATGGTGGGGGCGAAGGAGTTATATTGTGTTTGTATGTCGATGACATACTGATATTTGGGACCCACCTCAAGGTCATTGAGGAGGTCAAGGCTTTTCTATCTCATAACTTTAAGATGAAAGACTTGGGAGTGGTTGATGTTATCTTGAACATCAAGCTACTGAGAAATTCTGAGGGTGGAATTACACTTTTGCAATCCCACTATGTTGAGAAGATTTTGAGCCGTTTTTGATATTCGGACTGCAAAACTTCTGCAACACCATATGATCCTAGCGTGCGGATTCGAAAGTTCGAAGGTACGGTTGTAGATCAATTGAGATATTCTCAAGTGGTTGGTTCACTGATGTACCTAGCATGTGCTACTCATCTTGACATCTCATTTGCTGTATGCAAACTGAGCTGGTTTGTTTCCAATCCGGGAGATGTGCATTGGCATACTATTGAGCGAGTGATGCATTACTTGCAAGGTACTGCGAACTATGGAATTCACTATTCTGGGTACCCGACGGTACTTGAGGGGTATAGTGATTCGAATTGGATATCTGATGCTGATGAGATGAAAGCCACAAGTGGACATGTATTCACACTTGGTGGTGGTGTTGTTTCCTGAAAGTCTTGCAAGCAGACGATCTTAACCAGATCAACTATGGAAGCAGAACTCATAGCATTAGACACATCATGCGTCGAAGCAGAATGACTTTGAGAGCTTTTGATGGATTTGCGGTGGTTGACAAACCAGTGCCAGCTGTCCTTATGAACCATGACAATCAAATGGTGATTGCCAAGGCTAAGAGTTCAAAGGACAACATGAAATCCACAAAGCACATAAGAAGAAGATTGAAATCCGTCAGAAAATCAAGAAACTCCGGAGTAATAGCGTTGGATTATATCCAGACGGCTAAGAATCTGGCAGACCCTTTTATGAAAGGGCTATCACGGATTGTGATAGAAAACGCATCGATGGAGATGGGTATGAGACCCACGTAAGTTTCCATGGGGGTAACCCAACCTATGTGATCGGAGATCCCGCGAATTAGGACCTGGGAAAACAATCCAGCGGTCAACTGAGAAGAGTATCCTTAATTAACCCACTCTATTGGAGATGCATAATACTCTCAATTCTGTAAGGCAGGCTGACTTTTGTCTTAATGTGTTCCAAAGCTTATGTAAGCAAGATGCTAACCTACAGAGTATTCTTTGGAGGAACACACCTATGTGAGTCCGACTGCTGGTCACAGTCTATGAGATTGGGTAATCTCTAGGAAGCTCATGAGAAGGTACGGAGTATGACTAATAAGCTCCACCCGTGGGGTTTAGCCTTCGGCAGCCACGTATCAGCTGACAATAGGCAAAACTTCTGCACGCCAAACTGACAATTCAAGCATAGTCCATTGTTCAGTTGTGAAGAAGTCGAATCCTGTTGCTCTAGGTGGAAGTTCAACTTAACAGTCTCCACTGAGAATCCTGATATATCAAACATTGTTTGGAACAGTTGACAAACTTATGTGCCTCGAGATCTGGTGGAGGATTGTTGGATTATGGATGGGCTTAGGCCCATATAAGACACTAATCCCCGGTTAATCTTGAGGCCCATATATGAGATGGCAGGTGATGGGAAGATTAGTCCCACCTTGCTAGTTGAGGAGAGCTGAGACCCCTTTATAAAGGCTGCTCTACCACTTGCCATTGGGAGCTTGGGAAGAGGAGTGGTACACGTGCGCTCCTTCTCCGCTGCCGCCCGCCTCACCACGCCTCGCCTCGTCACGAGGCGCGCGCCGCGGGTTGCGGGTTGCAGGAATGAGCCGAGCCGGAGCTTGTTTTTTGCCGCTCAGGAATGAATTAATTAATCAGGGACTAATTAACGAGTCTCTAACAGGAGGGCCACTGTCCGAGACGTTGGACTGTGGACTGACTTGCGTTGACGGGATTCGTTGACCCCGTTCGCGGGTGTGCGGCCCTTCCCGGGAATGACGACTCCCTTCCCGGGAGTGCGTCGACTTGGTCGTGGGCCTCCGCTAGGCCCATGACTTTCTACCCGACTGACTATATAAGAAGGCTCTGCCCAGTGGAGTGACCTAGTTCAGTTCATCCCCTCCTTCTCGCGTAACCTAGCCGTCATCTACTGTTCCTCACTCTGTGTTTTCTCCGACGACCCCATCCCGATGACCGCGTGCACGGCTGGTCGGGAGAGCAAGTGCCTCCGGAACCCTGTCATTCGAGATCTTGCCCGGGAGAACGGCAATAAGGTTTTTGGGGAGCGTCTTGACGCGACTGCTCCCGATCTGTCCCCAACTTCGTCTGCCTCTGCTTCCACTACTTCCCCTGCATCGACACCATGGCCAACGATGCCGCCGCCAAGAAGAAAGCCACGGACGACGCCGAGGCGGCTGCTGCCGCCGCCGTGTTGGCCTGGCCAACCGGAGGGTATGATCTGTTCATCCCTCGTTTACTCGTACTTGTACTAGCCATATATGTGCTGCTCATAGATGGTTCGCTTCTATGTTCTGTACGTGCTAGTATGCTTAGGTACATCTTTGAGATGCATATCTTTTATACCATGCTTATTGTTTACTCGTGGATTAGTCTAATCGGAAAAGTGCTAATATTTCCAACACATTCCACTCCCTTGCTTGCGGCAACATGAGCTGATTAACCCATCTGATTCGGCTCCAGGCCTTAAGAGATAGAACCTTGAGTCCTGATTGCCTTGGGATCCAATTATCCCTAAGGGTTTGGATACTATTCCCATTTCCAACTCTCCAAACAACATCTTTCTTCCAGAGTTCTAGGCCAAATACAATCCCTCTCCACACAGGTGATGCATCGGACGTGAAGACCGCACTACTAGGAAAAGGGCTATAGATAGGATTGACACTAATGGCGCACCAGGGAAGTAGTGCGCCACTACTATATACTAATGGTGCACCAGTTGGTGATGCGCCATTAGTGTGGAAGACACTAATGGCGCACCAGAAAATAGGTGCGCCACTAGTGATAATTTTTTTATTTTTATTTTTACATACATACTAATGGCGCATCCTACCGAAGTGCGCCATTACTAGTTCTAACTAGTAATGGCGCACCAGACATGGAGTGCGCCAGTACTGAATTTTTTTTTTTTTGCAAAACTACTAATGGCGCACCGCCTCACAGTGCGCCATTACTAGTTTAAACTACTAATGGCGCACCCTGTAGAAGTGCACCATTAGTATATATTTTGATATCATGAATATTTTTAAATTTCATGGGCACTTTTTGATATCATGAATATTTTTAAATTTCATGGGAACTTTTTGAATTCATGAATATTTTTTCAAATTTGATGATATTTTTTCATATTCAATATGATAAAATATTGAATATTCATGAGGACACTCGATCTCGATCCCCCTCCATCTTGATCTCGATTCCCCCTCCATCTCGATCTCGATCCCACCCGCGCCTCCTCTCCCCTCTTCATTTTTAAAAAAATAATAATAAAAAAGTTCACTGCTCCACCGCTGCCGCCGACCCACTGCACCCTCCCCCGCTCCACCGCCTCCAACGACCCACCGCACCCTCCCCCGCTCCACAGTCGCCGACGACCCACCGCACCCTCCCCCGCTCCACCGCCGCCGCCGACACCCCGCACCTTCCCCCGGCCCGCTCCACCGCCGCCGCCGACACCCGCACCCTCCCCCACTTTTTGAAGATATTTTTAAATAACAAATTTGATGATATTTTCAAATAAGTAATTTGATGATATCTTCAAATAACAAATTTGATGATATTTTCAATTAAAAATAAAAAAACAAATTTGATGATATATTCAAAAAAAATTGATGATATTTGATGATATCTTCTGTTCTAGTCCTCATGAAAATAACAAATTTGATAAAAAACAAATTATTAGATGCAACAAGAAATAATGAAAAAAAATGTTACTAATGGCGCACCAGAGGAGGGTGCGCCATTGCTGTCAGAAAAAAAAAGTTACTAATGGCGCACCAGAGGAGGGTGCGCCATTGCTATCAGAAAAAAAAACTACTAATGGCGCACCAGAGGGTGGTGCGCCATTGCTATAGTGTCTAGCTGGATACCCCTTCGCCCGATCCCCCCTTCCCTCTCCCTCGCCAGATCCCCCTTCCCTCCCCTGCCGCGCCCGCTCCGACGACCCCCGGCCCGCTCCAACGACCCCCGCGCCCGCTCCGGCTCCCCCGCCTGCCGCCATGACTGCCAGCCTGACGCCGCGGCGCACCCAGCCGTCTGAAGCCTCCGCTGCCCCGCAGCCGGCACAGGAGCCCAGCAGCGCCTCCCTCCGCCGCCCCTACTGCGCCGCCGCCCGTCCTCCTCCGCCCGTAAGCCCCCCTCCACTCCAAACCCCTGGCCCCTTCTTGTCTCGTCTCTACAGGTAGACCGCGCTGGCAAGCGACCAGGACGACGCCCGGAGAGGAGAGGAGGGCCTTCTCCTCACTGTGTAGCCGCCGACCTTGTCCTGCTCAAGGAGGAGGAGCAGGAGGGGTGCACCCAAGCCCCATAGTCGCCGCGATCAAGGGCTTCTTCCACCTAGACCTCTAAATCCACGGCGCCGTCGTTCAGCCACCCAAGGTGAAGGTGCCCCCGACTCCCCTCCTTGTTTCATTCGATCTAGCAGCCATGGATTTGGGTTCCTCAAGGCTGCCTAATTACTCTACCATGTGTTCCTACTACTAGCTCTAGCCATGGATTAGGGGCTAGTGTAGATGCAAAATAAGGTCAAATCCCTCTCGAATTTAGGTCAAATTAGGTTCAAATCCCTCTGAAATTAGTATGTAAAGCTCACTGTTCTGAAGTTCTGATCAGTTCAGTACCTTAGTAAGCAATAACACAAGCTTGCTGCTAGTTCAGTACCTTTTGCTGCTAGTTCCTCAAGGAGTTCTGCTCAAAATTAGCTCAACAAGTTGCATCTGGCTTTTAGAAACTTGTTTTGGCTTAAGAGGATAAGTTGTTGTATATACTGTCATAAAGTTCGGCAAGAATAGGGCATCAACAGTGCTACTCTAGTATCTAGTCGGGGAGGGACAAAATGGACAGGGCATCACTGTAGCTGTACTGCACAACAAACTATTAGTCTTAGGATTAACACTCCTCATATGAGATGAGATGATTTTTTTAAATGCCTTTTCCCTCTAGCTAGCTTTAAATGGCATCACTGTAGCTGCCAATTCAGATAAACCTGAATTGACTTTTCCAGTGCTGTATTTGTCCCCTCGGATTATTGTAAATTATATGTAGTGAAGCATGCAAATTGGATTTGTATAGTCAACCTATTAATATTTGTAAGTTTTGAAAATTCAGTTTATTCGGTTACTGAAAATTCAGTTAATTCAGTTAGGCACACAAATTTCAGAACTTTTGTGTGCCCTAGTACTTGGTGTTTGTAGAAAATTCAGTTAATCCATCGAGGTGAGCACTGATGCTACAAAAAGAGAAGACATGTATGAGTTTGGAGAAAGTGCCAATTTGATTTTCAGTTGCTAGCTAGCTGTGATTTATTGTTTCAATTTGGATTCCAGAAATGTTACTGTGTGTTACTATGACCCAACTTTATCTGTACCATAGCATGCTACTATCAGTTATTTTTGAACATCAAATTCAGTCTGTATCTTGCGTTCTTTTTTTGTTCAAAATTTCTCAAACTCTGAATAAATAAAATTATTTGGAAAGAAGCACATGAGTATCAACAATAATTGTTTCTTTCTGCTTGAATGAATGGAGTACAATACAAGTTCGGGAACAAGGGACATTTTTTGCAATTGTGAACTCTCAATGCTCAAGTCTGGAAGTGTTTACAAATTCAAAGAGTTCACATGACTACTGGTCAAATACTCTAGTGTATTTAGTGTAAATCTAGTATGAAACTAGTAGAGCTCTTGTTGATTTGCAAATTCAGTTTAAATAAAAAGTTGGTACATGACTACTGATCATGTATGAAAGATGTTGCTACTGGATGAGCACAAGAACTAATTAGTAGATTTTGATTTTGAATTTTTATGACTAGTGATCAGGTTTCAAATGATTTTGAATGTTTATGATTTTTATGCACATAGGTGAAGCCACTGACTACACTTCAGGTTCTACTCCTGGAACACTGCAGGAATTTTACTTCATAACTGGAGTATTTTGATGATATTGGGGGGTTTTGTCTCCGACCATCGTGTCGTGATGATATTGTGGGGTGTTGTGGGGTTGCAGCTGGGTGGGGGTGGGGTAATGAATTTGCAGGTACCCCGAGAGGCCCTTGAGTTTGTCGGAATGTCGATTAACTTCCGTTCCGGCAAATTCAGGTACTCCATATGTCCTATTTTTAGCAAAGGTCATGCTGAAATTTTCTGTGAATTTTAGCATGACTTTGCTAAAAATAGGACATATGGGGTACTTGCGACTAATGCATGGGCTGGGGTATCTTAGTACTTAGTTAAGTAGGATCAACTGCCCCGCCATTCTTGCTGCATTAAACCATAGGTGGCAATAGAGCCAAGTGATTAGGCCCAACTTAGAATTCTCGTTAGCATCGATAAACTCTAGATGATAAACCCAACATAGGTGGCAATAGAGCCAAGTGATTAGTGCCAAGTGATTAGGCCCAACCTAGGGTGCCTCGGCATCAATAAACCCTAAATGATGAAAACTTAACTTCACTTCTATAGGGTGCCTCGGTGTCGATGAGAACCTAAATGATGTACGCTTAGGCTTTTAGGGTGCATCGGCGTCGACAAAACCTAAATGATGAAAGCTTAAGCTTTTAGGGTGCCTCGATGTCGACAAACCCTAAATGATAAAACCTTGGCTTTTAGGGTGCCTCGGTGTCGATAAGAACCTAAATGATGAAAGCTTAGACTTTTAGGGTGCCTCAGCGTCGACAAACCCTAAATGATAAAAGTTTAGCTTTTAGGATGCCTCGGTGTCGACAAACCCTAAATGATGTAGTTTTGAATTATGAACGTAGGATATGTTGTCGTCATCATCGGACGACGAAAGTCTCCCGGCGGAGTGCGACTGGTGCCACGACGATCGAGGTCTATGCGACATGCCTCACCTGGACGATGATCGGCGCTTCAGCATTAAGCTCGAGGAGACCTTCGAAGTTGAAACGGTACACAACGACGACAAGTGTTATTTTCATAATTAAGCATGACTTCAACTATTTCAACGTGTAATTTTCATCTTTTACAATTCGAGTATAGCTTATCCCATGCCATGCAAGACGCTATGTCTTGGAGAGGATGGATTTTGAAGACCATAAAATTTCTGAAACAAAGAAAATTCACCTAAGGACTCATCACGATGTGGACTTTGAAGTAAATCTATATAATTCTGAGAGCGTAACCCATTTTGGTTGCAAAAATTAGGAAGCATTTTGCAAGATGTATGGTTTTGATGAGGGTATGCTTATCACCATGGATCTTGGTAATCCTGACATCAACCAAGACAATATGGACATTTGGGTCCTTGTTGATACGCCTCCAGTTCTACCGCTATGTGAGTTTCTCAAACATAGTTATTAGCTAATTTATATTGTTTATTTCAAAATAGTTGACAGCTTATTTCCATTGACAGCTTATTTTTATTGTTCAAAGAATGTGCAGGAGATGGTAGACAAAACCCACTACACCGATGGCTCCGAATTAACAACTTACAAGGAGAAAAATCATCTGGTCGGATTTTGTACTGACATTGAGAATTACATTATCCACAAACAAACTCCTCAACATTATGGTAAATATGTGCCACTAGTGCATGTGTTCAGCTACGGTAACTACCATGGAGATACCCTGGTAAGATTTTTACTATTACGACATCCGTGCATCTTTTGCATACTTCTAAAACTAGTACATCATTGCTAACTATGAAGTTATTACTATGTTTTTCAACAGATAATCCCAGAGAATTGTGTGCCTCATATGATGTATCAGAAAGGTAGTGTTAATATTTTGAACATACAGCCAGGTCGTCCTACGAATCTCAACTGTCCATACGAGATTTCTAAAAAAGTGGAGACATGAAAATCAAATGATGGAAAAAATGTATGGACAGTCGTAAGGAGCTTCTTGGAAGCAAAAGGAAGCGAAGCGCAAGAATTGGAGACGGGATATTCTCCATTCTCCATAATGGAGAGTCAGGGTCTATATTGTTTTATGCTATTTTAGCTTAAATAGGATATTTAGGTCCTGCCTAATACTGATGATCATGTGCTAAGAACAATTAAGTAGGGTTGGTTCGATGACTATCAAGATAATGATCTTATGACTTGTTATGAATAACGAGTAGAAGTTGTATGATGATGATTAGTAGGACTTGTTAGGATTAGTATTACTTCCGACAAACTCGATACTCGCGGTCTCAAGACTTGTAATGTTTTATTTTTGTTCGGTCTTTTGAATTCGGAGACTAATATGATGAATTGTTCGGAGACTAATCTTCTATTGTATTCGATGAATCTGCCGTTGCTGTGTGCTACTGTCTATATTCTGTCAAATAATATATTTTGTAACATGTGCAAAAATCAGAAAAGTAAAAAAATAAAACCTAATATTCATACTAATGGCGCATCACGCGCATCACTACAGAGTGCGCCATTAGTATGTCAAGTATACTAATGGCGCATCTATCCGCAGTGCGCCATTAGTGTGCCAAATCACATGGTTAAATATGACCCCTGGGAGGCACACTAATGACGCATGGTGTTATATACTAATGGCGCATTGGATGGTGCGTCATTAATAGATACTAATGGCGCACCAATGATGCGCCATTAGTAAAAATTACTAGTGACGTGCTACTAATGGCGCACCAGTGATGCGCCATTAGTAGGCAAAACCGATGCACCATTAATAGGACTTTTCCTAGTAGTGCCGTGTCCAGCAGATTGCCGTTCAGTACTAACTGAGAGCATAGCCCAGAAATAACATTCATCCAAACTTATCAACATGAGATATATAGTTTCAAAGATCTCGACGTGACGAACACAACAATTTAAACGGTTAGTAGTTTGGACACACGGTTCAAGATTTTGTCTCACCAAAGAAAAAGAAATATGAGCGATCAAAGGGATACCCCTTGGGGTTTTGTTTTTTTACCGCTTGGTGATTTCGCTCCCTTCAACGGACCGAATGGCACGATGCTGTGCTCTCACATGTGGGGCAACTGGGCCGGCCCAGTAGTGAGCTCAGACAACACTGGCCCGCTGGATCGGTCTCAGTCCCAACAGCATTTTTCGCGCTAGCGTTTGACTCTCGCTCGATCACTCGACCACTGCCCGAATGATCGATGGTCGACGCTCCGGACGGCGGCGCGCGCGCCAACGGCGAGGCCACCTCCTTCCACTTATCTTCCGGAGAGGAGGACACTCCCCCGGTCGTGCACTGCGGCATCGTCAACGATGGCCAGCCGCTGCCCCGACGCCCCCTGGACGACGCGACGCGCGTCCGTGAGAGATGGTGGCCGCGCCAGACGACGGAGGACGCCGCGCGCCGCCTGGTGGCGTGGACAAGGGACGGCGGCTCCGTCCGCGCGCTGCTCGTCGTGTCGGTGAGCCTCCGCTTTCATAAGCCCAAGGACACCATGATTTGGATCGCGCCAGCAACTATAACATCATTGACCCCCCGCAGGTTGGATCCATGGCCTCCGTGCCGCTGACTGTCCTCCTAATCTTCACATTCCTCCTCGCGGCGGCGACGACGACCGCCATCATCACTTCGATCGTAATGTCCCTGGCTGCCGCCGGAGGATTCATGTCTGTGCTGTTCGCTTTCGCGGCGGCGATGTACATCGGGGCAGTGTCAGTCGCCATCATTGTTATTTCAGCAACGACCGTGGCAACAGTCGTTGCCATCACGATTGCCAGTGGTACGTCTAACGTTTCATCACTCTTGCTTGAAACGCTTCTTGTTTTTTGGGTGGTCCTCGACCTCTCTTTTTGCGAAAAAGATCTAGATATGTTATAAGAGTTCATCATAAGTATAAAGCACCTCAAATCAATATTCGGTACTCCCTCTGTCCCATATACTAGTGTAAAAAACGTTCTTATATTATGGGACGAAGGAAGTAGGTTAAGCTGGTAACAACGTGTTGTCATTTGGTTGTTCGTTCCGAAATGGTAATCAGATGTTCACCTTCAACAATGAAGTAGTGGTTAAAAGTATTGTCTGAAAAACACGTTAGCAACAGACACCAGGTCAAGTACAAACTGGGATGTGGTAGGCATGAATATGGTTCTTCAAATAGGAACATGAGCAAAGAGTAATAGGGCGTTAACACAGTTTCGCCCATGACCCGCGGATTTTTCTTTTTAGAATGGTGTTCGAACTGAAACGAGAGCTCTTCAGACATATTTTGCTTATTATCAATGACCCAGAAACATGTGCACAGCTAAATGCAGAACGTTAATCAAGCATATTTGCAGTAATCCGTCTGACCATGCATACCATTGCAGGTTGGGTCGCGTTCTTCTGGATTCTTTGGTTTTCTGCTAAGAGATGCATGGGCCTTACTTAGTTCTAAGAGATCAGTAGGCACGACAAACTAGCGATCAGATCTACGCCTGTATGTATAAGATGGATAAATCATTGCAATGATGTGAACCATGTGAAGCTAGGCATCTAGCTAGCTATAGCGATGTGAATAATAGGTTGCTCTTTCTTTACAACAGCGTAGATCAGGGATTCATGTAAAGTTCGTCCTGGCCTGTATTTGAATCCGAGCTGCTCCCTCACAAACAGTAAAATCCAAAAAATAGTAAAAAAGATTAAAAAATCTGAATCTTTTTTGTGATAAACATTGATGAGAGTTTTAACTTCCTGAAATTTTTTGTGATGAAATGACATTCGTGTAGGCTGTCCAAAAAAACAAAATCAATGCTCCGAAAAACCTATTGTTGGAAGCATTTTGGAGCATCGAATTTGTTCTTTTTGTCCAGACTTCCACCAATGTTATTTCATCACAAAAGTTTGAAAAAAGTTAAAACTTTCATCAATGTTTATCACAAAAAAATAAATTGTCTTTACTATTTTTTCAGATTTTACTGTTTAACAGGGAGCATGTGAGCTTAGGATCAAAAGAGCACTTTCGGTCCTGGCATATGGTTTTGTTGTTAGTTTTCAGTCTATGACCGACAATCCACTTCTAAGCCCATGCTTAGCTGCACCCGCGCTGATGAAAAAAATCAAAACAAATACTAGAAAAATTCCAAAAACAAATCGGGGTGACCCCGATTTGTCTTTTTTTGCCGAGAGTTGCTCAGATGTTCAAATAAGTTGAAAATTAGAGCGGACCTCACACATCAATTTATCTACCACACAAAAAAATTGGAATTTTTTTAGCATTTGTTTTGATTTTTTTTCTGACCGAATGCAAATGAGTCTAGGCACCGAAACACTGCAAGTAAGGCAGAGTATATTCAATCTCAGCTCTTTTATGGTACCACAACCCCCAACAATGCCGGGTTGCATAGGTTTTGCATGGTAATATGTAGCCAAAAGTATACTACAGATTAAGTTTTAAATTTGGGTATATGCCAGGGTCTCCAAATCTTCAGTCTCAAAGCAAAGACTTCACGATAAGATGGCACCAGAATGCTTTGAGAGTGAGGCCTATCTACTGTAAACTCTTTTGTGTGTGTATCCTCCACAGCGCACATCGATGTGCCCCACGTTCTTTCGACAGTGTTACCATCAAGGCACACCTTACGACGCCTCGACGACAAAAAACAACTGACGGTTGCAGGTGTGCATTACGTTAGCCAAGGGATGTGCCAAGATATCCAGGGTCTAACACTGCAGCAGTGCAACACCAGCGGTCCAGAACACCATCGACACGTATAACTTTCATATTTTTTCACAATATATAGATGTAATTTTTATTAAGTTCTGAAAAGAAGGATCACATATACCAAGTCTGAAATTTTAATGTGTACTCCCTCCGTCCGGAAAAGCTTGTCCCAAGCTTGTCCATCAAATAGATGTATTTAGCATTAACTTAATGTTAGTATATCCATTTGAGGGACAGGTTTTTCTGGACGGAGGGAGTATCAGAATTCAGAACCAGAGGTAAAACCTATTTTCTGCATATGAAACACCTACCCCTCAAAAAAGGAAACACCCAAGGATCCTGTTAGTACCTTTTTTTTCCGTAACCAGGATCATGTTACTTGGCACAACAGAAGTACATAATGCAACAACTGCAAAAGAAAATAAAAAACCTGGATGTACGCCACTCCTTTTTCTCAATAAAGTTAAATAACAGTGAACTTCAGTGAAAGCAGTAAAGCCAAATACAATCATCAAACCAACTGCACTGATAACACATGCCATGAAAGATGGAACCAGCGGCAGCCACTGCACTAGAGTCCCCAGATCCAAATAATATATACACACATTTTAGGCAAGCATAAACCAAGAGAAAGCAGAAATAGTTGTCAGGGAAGCTCCAGAACACAGTGATGACGACGTCATACATTTTGGCCAGGTAGAGTCACTGTGCTTAGGCCTTTAGGGTAAAGTAATGCAACAGAGCAGCGTGTACGGTCGAGGAAACATAGCCTGAGAAATGCGAAGGGTGGAGAAAAACACAAGATCAATATGAGCACTGCCATCTTAATATGTAAGCGGGTACTTTAAAGACAGTAGCACCAGTGAACATTACCTAATGGCTACCAACAAGAGAAAGCAGGAACGTCCGATAACCGCCTGATGTTTCGGAATGGATAGCATCAGCTAACGGCTTTTTGTATTTCTTGTAATATTCTGCCTTGATATACTGCATATCAATCTCAGTCCTTGTCACCACAACCCTTACAAGTGTCTTGTCATCAGTACCTAGACCTTTCATGGACTTCCTCAACACCTGAATTAACATTGTTCAGAAAAAAAAATGACAAGTACCAAAGAAAGAGAAAAGAGTCAGAGATAAACAAAATAGAAGCGAGGTCCTGATAAGGGATTTAATAAAGATGTCATAATTTATATGGTTATCGGTCAATTCAAATGTAGGAGTCCTAGTAGCATATTCCCATAATGATACTAGTGTTCAGACTGGATACTAAATACCGCTAGCACAGTTACGGATTATAGTGGGAAGTTAGGTACAGGTACCAAAGCAATCAAGTCATTGTCTATTCGAAAGTATTTATAGAATATTAGAATATATCACATCAGGATTGTAACTAGATATTCACTGAAAATAGGAAACGTGAAAACAAAGTAAACAAGGAAATTCAAGAGTCAAATCCTGCAGGCTTTATGCACAGCATACGATGGGGCAATCAGAAACTAAGAAATAATAGTGTGGCATGAAAAGGTTAAACTATTGTAATTCATGCTCTGTACAAAAACACCACTTTATCAAAAACACGAAAGCTTGGCTGCTTGCCTCTTGATATCAAATAAAGAAGTTTACATATTCTTTTTGGAGGACAGAACGGGTGAGATACCTTAGCAAAATACTTCGCTGGATTCTCAGCACATCTGAGGATAGTTAACAGAGCAACTTCAAAGTTTCCAGATGTTTCATTCTTCACAACCTACCATCAGTGAGGGAAACTCACTATTACAATCCAGGAGAGCACCAAAATGTATGTGGGAAGGGAAAACTGAACAGAAGTGTTACCTTCTGTAACGACCGATCATACATGTGATGGTAAGCAGAAGCAACAGCTGCCATGTGTGCCCAGCTGCGTTCAGTGAAGATGCGGATGAAGGTTTTCTCATCTGTGCCCAGCTTTTTCTCACCAGCTTTGTAGAGGTCCTTCGCATCATGTGTCACTATAGTGGGATCAACCTCCGGGCCTTCGTAGCGTGGAATGCCAACATAGGCTAGTAAGATCTGAAATACACATCATATCATTCATTAGCACAAAAATGTACAATTTGGACAGGTGTACCCAAACAGTATACGTGTCTAAACTGTAAGGAAGACCATGCAGCAGATCACCTTGACATCAACATATAATAAAGCGAAAGTACAAAATGGTATCAACATAGCATTTCACTAGTAACTGCAGTATGCCCGAGAAGAACACAGCAAAATTCTGTGTTTCAAGAAATGATATGTACGAGCACAAGTCCTGAATAGAGAAGTAAGCAATGCAAATAGCTTTCAACTGCCATGCATCAGATGAAGAAGTTACAAATTAAGAAATGAAACCTTCTGATGATCGCCGGATGTTTGCTGACTAATGTCATGCTCAAGATAAGTACCAAACTTTGCATAATATGTCTGTTTCATTATTTGCAGCTGTGATGGTGTCCTGGAACAAATTATATCAGTAGCTGCTTTCAGATCAAGACTTTCAGCGCTTAGAGCTTCTTTCAGAACAGTCGCATCACGTCCAGCAGGATCAAGAATCCAGAGCGACAGTGCTTTCTGGAATCATATACCACAAGGTTAGCCGTATACCCATATCTACCACAACAATATTTTGAGTAATTCAACTATACTGAGGACTGGCATAACATAGACTTGGTTAAGAAATATAGAACTAACCTATGCAAATCCATACTTTTACTCGGTGAATACTGGTACAATTAATTAAGCATACCTCTTCAGCCAGTATAGCTGTGCAATAGTTTGATTTATCATGCAATAAAGATTTTTCTACAATTTTCCATACCTTGTGGTTTCCACTGAGTTCAGACGATATACGACGTGAAAGTTCCTCAGAATACATAGTTTTGTATTCCTGTTGAATGTATCCACGTTGCATTGAGTCACGGTGAGCAAGTATATTTGAAACTGTTGTAGTATCACAGCCAAACCCTGTAAGACCAACAACCAAGTGAAAAAAAATCATAATCAGGATGCAAAGGATTAATTACTTTTAAAGAAGACATATAATGAAGGTTGATTGAATAAATAACGAATCTTATAATTTCAAGTAGAAACATAAAATTGTGCAAAGAAGTAATTTGCTGAAGCATCTTTTTTAGTAATTCTCACTTGATCACAGCCATCAGGAATTACTAGACCATATATATTACTCCTACCCTATCTAAGAATAACTTAGTTTACAGAAACAATAACATTGGTGGTACCGCAGAAACAAACTTCAGTTCATAACTTCATATTGATAAACCGTAATGGTCACTAAATGGAAAATGATGCATTTGCCTTCTCAAATGTATGGTACTAGGGAGCGCGACTCAAATATCATGGTAATAAGGAGTACAACTCGACTAGTCATGGTACTTGGGGCCAAAACCCAAATAGTTACAACTCTACTGCTACAGAAACTACTATGGCACCATTATGTCACAGGTCGTCCATAACAATAAATTCTTAAAAGACCTTGGTCAGATGCTGAGCCCTTCTTTTTTACTATGAGATCCTGAGCCTTTTCTTGGAGCACTTAGCAGTTGACAATTTTCAATTCTAAGCTGTACTGAACACATAGGAGGGCCGAAGCACAACTGTGGGCGAGAGTAGGGGCGGTTGGCCATGCGGTGCTTCTTCCGGCAGCGCCTACTCCCTCCGTCCATGAATAAGTGTACATCTAGGTTTTGTCCTAAGTCAAAGTTTTAAAACTTTGACCAATTTTATAGGGAAATGTAGCAGCATTTATGACACTAAATTAGTATCGCTAGATTCGTTTTGAAATGTACTTTCATAATATATCAATTTGATGTCATATATGCTACTACTCTTTTCTATAAAGTTGGTCAAAATTTTAAATCTTTGACTTAGAACAAAAGCTAGATGTACACTTATTCGCGGACGGAGGGAGTAGCTCTTAGGGGTACGGCGCTGTATACTCTCAGGTCTTGCCCTTCTTTGGCCTTGTACACAACTTTCCTTTTCTATCAATGCATGAAGACACAATACTTTTTGCGTTTTCTCGAAGTTGGAAACTGTTGGGGTGGTTGAGGGGAGGAGAATCATGAATGGAAGGGAAAAGAAGGAAATACATAATAATAAAAGAAAAGGAAATCAGGAGACGATATATCAATTTGTGAACCAGAATACCAGTAATCACAACCCTAGCCGCCACTCCTTAACATCCTAGCAGTTTTCACCAGTGAATCATCGCTCACCCAGCTCTAAGGTTGGGGGAGGCTGATTTTTACAAATACATATATATATAGGTGCCGTTGTTCATTTTCTCGGTTATAGCGGAGACAAAATCAGCCAGCATAATAATTGTCCTCCTTTGCCTTCGATATGGCGGCCTTGCCTCCAGCGTCGATCGAGATGTGGGGTTTCTGTCACGTCGATCTGGGGTTCCAGAAACGTGGTTTGGTCAACCATGGCACTATGGCAGGACTTCATTTCAGCTCCTTTGGACTTGACGGATCTTTCATGTGGATCCCGACTTTCGGGAGCAGTGACAAGACAACGGATCCTCTCCTTGCCAAGCTCGGGGTGATGCCCCGGCCCATGTGCAAAGACTGTTTTCCTGGTTCTGCCCCACACGGCTGACTACTTTCGTGGCGGATTTTAACGGACTTTGTGTCCTATTCCGGCTAGAGAAGGGATTCAAGAGTTTTGGTTTTCTGAAGAGGAAGACTTTCATTGGTCTGTTTGGTTTTAGTTTTATATTTTCTGTGTTTGTTGTGAATCTTTGTGTCAAAATTACTCTGTCGGTCTTCCAGATAGAGAATTTTCCAAGTCTTGTAATTTGTTTGGCAACCGTTGTTTTGCCTGGTTTAAGCTACAGGATTCTCATAAAAAAGAATATAAGTAATCACAATTATTGTACAGGTCATCAGCCCATAAATATCGCCTAAGTTCAGATTCTTATTTTTATGAACCATTAAATTGTAAAAAGAATTCTATCAGTCTTGGGATAGTTTAATTATCGGGTAACCGGCAATTAAACGGTTTTGCACTTTGGCCAGAAGAACAGTCGGTCTCTCTGAGACAGAACTCGTCCTCCTTGACCTCATATCAGTCCACTTGGCTCCAAATTAAATTCAGAGCAGGTCAAGAAACAGGTCCTCAGTCGATGCAGTACTGCAGTTACCATCACTCACCCGACCATGCTCCATTCTAACCTCCACGTATCTGAACATCTGACCCTCTAAAGTCTCATAATAACAAATCCACATCAACCAGAATTATTCATAGCAATTTGACATGCAAAATGAATCTAAGGGGTCGGCACCCCTTTTGACCACTGACTTCAATCCGCGCAGCCGGAATAGCAATTTCTACCTGGAACGTTCCTCCAGCTCGTCAGCTCACCCTAATCTCCGACCGAATCGGTCCAAAAAAAGCGGGATTGAGAGGGGGGAAATCGGAGGGGAAAGGCAAGGCGCGGACCTTTGAAGGCCTTGTGGAGGTCGATGGCGTCCTGGCGGGGGTTAGGGGGCGCCGGCGGCAAGGTGAGGCTCGCCATTGCCGACCGAGTTCGATGCGCGCTTCCGCCTCCGGCGATTCGATTGGATTGGATTCGATATGGTTGATACGGGAGCAAATGAATGGAATTGCAAACGGACGGTGACGCGCTTTCAGGTTTTCTTTCTTTTTTAGAAGTCTTCTCCGGAAGTGGGGAGCGGTAGACCAGGTCTAGCTGTTTTGGATGGCCGCTCAACCATCGCCATTCGGAACGGAGGGACGGCTCAGCGGTCTATCTCCACGTGGCGTACCAGGCAGCTGATGGACCGTGTCAATTGACCTCCACGTCTCGGGAACGACAAATACGCCTCCCTCCATTCTCCAATCACGATGCCCCTCAAACGTGCACAGATTGTTTCAGTGTTCGGCTATGTTTGTTTCGACCCCTCACATTTTGACAGCTATAGCCTTCAATCTGAATCCCTACTTTCAAGCATTTCAAAGAATACATTGTGTGTGACATCATAAAAGCACTCCTCACATTTTCTGTCACACAGTATAGCCTCCAATTTGAACCCCTACTTTCACACCAGAATCAAAAACTCGAGGACGGTCGCACAGGTGCTAGTCAACGAGCGTTGGGCTGGGGAGGTCGAGCCAGACACCTCTTTTGGGGTGCAAATGGTTTGATCTAAGGCACGTGATAGCTACGGTTCAGAGAGATGTCGAGGCAGATGATAGGTTTGCTTGGCCCGCAGCTAGCTCGGGTCTATTCCGCCAAGTCCATATATGCTGGGCTTTGCAGTGGCCTGGTACGATCACCGAATGCTACTTGCATTTGGTGTAGCTGGGCTCCACTCAAGTGCAAAATCTTTACGTGATAGAAGGGCTCACCATGG
The DNA here is from genome assembly GCF_003073215.2 of Triticum urartu. Classification (NCBI taxonomy): domain Eukaryota; kingdom Viridiplantae; phylum Streptophyta; class Magnoliopsida; order Poales; family Poaceae; genus Triticum; species Triticum urartu. The sequence goes on along the minus strand of NC_053026.1, from coordinate 394,894,720 downwards.
CTTGCAGGACCACTCTTCAGCGTGCTACACCTGTTTACAGGAAGAAGATAACATTAATCATATACTCGCGCAATGCGTCTACGCGGGGGAGTCTGGCACACCTGCTTCGATAAACTTCAGCTCAATGTCCTTTGTCCAGAGGTCACAAATACCTTTATTGATTGGTGGCTCACAAGCAGACGGTGCTTTCAGGTCCAGAACAAGCGAGGCTTCGACTCTTTGGTTATCGGAATCGCCTGGTCGCTATGGAAACAAAGGAATGCCAGAGTGTTCCATCGAGATGATCAAGTCAGGAGACCTTCACCCCTAGTGCAGTTCATCCTCGATGAAATCAGGGATTGGAAGTAGGCAGGACTCGGTGTAGGTGGTCTAGATCGTTTTGTGAGAGATTAGATTATACTAATTGTGTTGGTGTGGGTGTGCCGACAATTGATGTTCGCGTCGACCATGGGTCTCTTGTAAATTTCTTGCTCTCTACTATAAAAATATGGCACACCATTTGCGTACTCTAAAAAACTTTCAAGCATTTCAAAGAATACATTGTGTGTGACATCATGAGAGCACGTCTGCGATACGTTTGCACATGATACAACGGCAACCAAGCATGCCAATGATGCAATAATGTCATTAGGTACTCAAGATCCTCTAGCTCAATTAAGGAGGAGGTAAAGAGGATACTAAGCATGTGTTGTTTCTGTGCCAAAAGGCTAAAGAAGTGTGGAAAAAGTGGGGCTATACGAAGTGGTTAAAAAAGTTGCGCTGTGGACCGAGCGGGAGAGGCAGTCCTGAAAGCATTACTCCTTATGCCTGATTAATAACTACCTACTTTGGTTTCCCAAAATGCACATGAGCTGATTGCTATAACCGCATGGTATTTATGGTAGAATAAATGGAAGCTAGTTCATGAGGGAAAATCACAAGAGGCATTCCAAACCTCGATTGGGATTCGGGCTATAACAGTAAATTATGTAAATGCCTACTCACCGAAGGCAAAGAGGAAGGATGAAGGATGGACCAAGCCCCCCAGGGGATTTGTTTAATTGAATGAGGACGCTTCTTTTGATCATGGTCAGCTTGAAGGAAATATGCCCTAGAGGCAATAATAAAGTTGTTATTTTATATTTCCTTACTCATGATAAATGTTTATTATTCATGCTAGAATTGTATTGATCGGAAACTTAAATGCATGTGTGAATACATAAACAAATACCATGTCCCTGGTGAGCCTCTAATAGACTAGCTCGTTGATCAAAGATGGTTAAGGTTTCCTAACCATGGACATGTGTTGTCATTTGATAACGGGATCGCATCATTATGAGAATGATGTGATGGATAAGACCCATCCGTTAGCTTAGCATAATGATCGTTCAGTTTATTGTTATTGCTTTCTTCATGTCAAATACATATTCCTTCGACTATGAGATTATGCAACTCCCGGATACCGGAGGAATACCTTGTGTGCTATCAAACATCACAACATAACTGGGTGATCATAAAGATGCTCTAAAGGTATCTCCGAAGGTGTTTGTTGAGTTGGCATAGATCAAGATTAGGATTTGTCACTCCGAGTTTCGGAGAGGTATCTCTGGGCTCTCTCGGTAATACACATCACTAGATCATTGACTACGCGCGTTACTGCACACGTCTATTTATACAACTAGATGATGCCTCGCACGTTGTTGCGGAAATGTTTGCAATATTTCAATGAGATTTTGATTATATGGAACATGAATTCTTGAAACAATAGTTTCTGAAAGTATATAAGAATTAAATGTAAATAGCATAATAAAATGGAATTTTACATGCATGCATGTTGTAGTGGATTTTTAATATGCATAGTTGCATGTTGAGGTGGGCCTTTTCTTATGCATGTTGAATGATGAGGTGACATGCTTGCATGTTGAGAGAAATACCTTAGTGGGGCTAGCTATTTAGATATTTTTTGCTGCAGCTATGTTGCGCGAATTTAAACCTTTTAGGCCGTAGTTTCTTTCCTGCTTTCATTTTGCTCTGTTCTGCCACTCTCGGGTAGGCCCGATTGCTTGTAACAGTCTCTGTTGACTCGCGCTGTACCCCGTTTCTAATAAAACTAGATAATGCCCCGCACGTTGTTGCGGAAATGTTTGCAATATTTCAATGAGATTTTGATTATATGGAACATGAATTCTTAAAACAATAGTTTCTGAAAGTATATAAGAATTAAATGTAAATAGCATAATAAAATGGAATTTTACATGCATGCATGTTGTAGTGGATTTTTAATATGCATAGTTGCATGTTGAGGTGGGCCTTTTCTTATGCATGTTGAATGATGAGGTGACATGCTTGCATGTTGAGAGAAATACCTTAGTGGGGCTAGCTATTTAGATATTTTTTGCTGCAGCTATGTTGCGCGAATTTAAACCTTTTAGGCCGTAGTTTCTTTCCTGCTTTCATTTTGCTCTGTTCTGCCACTCTCGGGTAGGCCCGATTGCTTGTAACAGTCTCTGTTGACTCGCGCTGTACCCCGTTTCTAATAAAACTAGATAATGCCCCGCACGTTGTTGCGGAAATGTTTGCAATATTTCAATGAGATTTTGATTATATGGAACATGAATTCTTAAAACAATAGTTTCTGAAAGTATATAAGAATTAAATGTAAATAGCATAATAAAATGGAATTTTACATGCATGCATGTTGTAGTGGATTTTTAATATGCATAGTTGCATGTTGAGGTGGGCCTTTTCTTATGCATGTTGAATGATGAGGTGGCATGCTTGCATGCTGAGAGAAATACCTTACTGGGGCTAGCTATTTAGATATAGAAGATATATAATTATAAGAAACTTTGTAAATAAATGGCAACATAAAACCCACTAAATTTGCATAAACATATATTATTCAGAACTTAAGGGAAAATCTCGAGAATCACAGATACTGGTATGATTACATACACAACAATGTTCGTAGTAATTACAACTAATCCGAACTGCCAAGACAAGCAGCAGGAAAAAAAACATGTATGGCTCTGTAATATTCCATTTATCCAAAGGAAAAAATGTATGGGCATGCATAACATGGATTCTGGAATAAGATCACAAATGGTGATCAAAAGCTTAGTGCAACAGAAGCAGGGGATCTATAAGAGGAAAATTTACCTCCTATTTCCTTGACGAAGGAAATTAAATTTAGCGAGTGTACTTTGTTTCCTTATTTAGCATCCTCTGGGTAAAAATTTCTATCGAATTAGTTGACCATAATGCACTCCCAACAAAAACGAAACTTCACTGTATAGTGGTTCAAGAAGGCAAAGATTTCTATATTATAAATTAAAAAATAGTATTATCAGCGAGCTATAAACCAATATAAAATATATCTAGAACATCTATCAAAGCACATTTTCATCAGTGTTACAAGTAAATTAGGAAGTCACGTGAAATACCAATGCAATAAATAAGCTAATAAAGGAATGGCATGTGAGTGGAGAAATCATTACTGTGATTCACTGATAATAGACGACAAATTTATTTTTCTAACAGCAAACAACGTATATACCTGTAATCATGGTGTGATTGGCAAGCCATATATGTTTTAAGGCTTATCTTACAGCAAATGTGATACACAAAAATTGTAATAATCAAATGGTAAAAATAGGAAAGCCCCCGGTAAAATTCAAGAATCAAGACAGAATCTTTGTAAGGTACAAATATCATGACCACATAAGATGTTCTGGCTCAAACACTTACATAGATAACATTCAAGTATAAATTGAATAAGGTTGATGCTTACGAACTAAATACATATCAAGAATCCTTACATAAAAATCAATTTGGGGTTGAGCAGCTGCATCCACCTAAATGTCTACATCCAGTGAGTGTGAGTTGCCAGCGAAGGGCTCTGGACACGAATTGCCAATATTTAAGAGTGAGCTGAAGCAGAACAAAACAATTAATCCTACCAAATAATTCAAAATGAAATCTCAAATTTAGGAACGATCATGGTCTTAGTCTTTTGAACAATCGTAAGCTACCAGATATGTACTTTACATCTATGCAACAATAGGATGATTTGGGTTTAAAAAATAACTGTAGTTTAGTGAACAACTGAAAAACTTTGCTCGCTAGTACTATACCATGTGAGATAGTTAAAGTAGATTGTAGAGCTTTATGATTTGAGTGTAGTTGGCTAGTAGTCATGCTGGTTTCAGGGGCTAAGTGGCAGATAGATTGGAGTGCTCCAGTTTATTGACTTCATCTTGGGAGGCTCACTGGTTCGAGAAGACATGATCAAATATGTTTATTGATTGCATGCATTGCTGGCATCCATGGGATCCCAATGACCAGAGCTGACCAAGAAACTCTTGAACCTGAGATAGCAAATTAACCATTGATTACATTGCGCATGTGATAGGATTAAAAATGTGATTCTAATTGTCTTACCAGTATCACTTCCTAGACTTATGATGTGTGCATCGTAGGACGATGTGATTAAATGGAGCGGAGACACGGGTGCGACCGTGGTGGTGGCCTGGCACACAAATCAACGATTGGTGTAGATCGTAGCACAACATGAACAACATTTTTTCGACTTTAGGAGCTGCCCGCTCCCAATTTCATTTGCAGCAATGAAATTGGTAATACAAAGCAACTTTTCAAGTTCTGGTCACAAGGATCAGCCATGATTTTAAATTAGTAGACACAAAACACCTCACAACCGCAACAAGAACTCGACATCCAACTACAGAACTCTATACAACCAACTACTTATTACACGAATATGGGTAAATAGCAACCCAAAATCACGACACGCCAGAGCCACCAATCCCAATACCAAAATTGATGAACCAGAAACACTACTCAAAATACAGTACCGCAACTGTATCTACCTTAGTGCTCCATAAAACTCCATCTCACCCTGCTATTCTAAGTCTCAAAGGTGCCCAGCCTCTTCTTGTGCTGAAAATCTCAGCCGCAACCTGCAGAAGCCACCTTGCTGCTCTCGCTTGCATGGTGCCATATCCTCGTTTCAGCATAACAGACCAAAATTTAAGGGTTATTCCTATATTTTCATGATGCTCAAATCACTGTTGTGACACCAACTAAATATATGGAAAACAATATGAACAACATTTATGGCAGAAACAAATGATAATTCATCTATAGGGTGATGATTAAGTATGCAAAAATAAATCTACAGAGAGGTTGAAGATGGAGGGGCAACATAGTGGATCAAAGAAGAATGGATGCTAGCCTGCTAGAAGGGGGAAGCTCCATGGCGTCGGTGGCACGGAGCAGGCGGACGTCTTCTCACGTGGTCGAGGTTAGATCCTGTCTCGGCATGCTGTTCTGACCTCCATGGCAGCCAAGATCGGAGCCTTAGAGAGGTGGCTGCGGCCGTGGCGGATCTGGCCGCCGCCATGACCGGCGCCTAACCTGGTCGATCTCCCTGTTCTCTTCTCTTCCGATGAGGCGAGGAGGAGAGGGTGGCAGACGAGGTCGATTGCTTTGGGGCAGAGGATAGGGGCGGAGGCCGGCGGTGAGGTGACTTGAGGCGGACCACTGGTCTGCTCGAGGTTGTGGTCGTCGGCGTTGCCTAGCAGGATTCGTCCAACCGGCCAGATTGGGAGAAAGGAGAGAAAGGTCGGGGTCGGGATAGGAGGAGTCGACGGTGTGCGGCCCTGCATCTCGATTTGCTTCATGTGGGGAAACTGGTACAACCCATTGGGCCCAATTTAACATAGAACGTCCAAAAAAGGTCATGGAGCAGTGGCCCAACACGGTAAGCGGTCGGTATTAGCAAATGAAACGAGCTTACGCATGATTCACTGCTAATCTGATGGCAGAAAATGCTTAAAACTAACGATCCGACGGCTGGGAACACTGATGGCTTGAGAGGGCTGGAAAAGTGCTCAGTTTTAATATTTCTAAATAAGAAGCCTTGCAAGCGAAGTGACTAAGGAGTTAGTTGCAAGATGATGTATTACGGAACGAGTAAAGAGACTTGCCGGTAACGAGATTGAACTAGGTATAGAGATACCAACGATCGAATCTCGGGCAAGTAACATACCAATGGACAAAGGGAATTACATATGTTGTCATAAGGTTCGACCGATAAAGATCTTCGTAGAATATGTAGGAGCCAATATGGGCATCCAAGTTCCGCTATTGGTTATTGACCAGAGAGGTGTATCGGTCATGTCTACATAGTTATCGAACCCGTAGGGTTCGCGCGCTTAACGTTCGTTGACGATATAGTACTATATGAGTTATGTATGTTGGTGACCGAATGTTGTTCGGAGTCTCGGATGAGATCACGGACATGACGAGGAGCTTTGGAATGGTCCGGAGGTAAAGATTGATATATAGGATGATATGGCTCGGCCAAGGGGTAAAGCCCATGGGGCTTTAGGTCGATGCAAAAGGAGTTTTGCGGAGGCCAGGGGCCAAACGCCGGAGACCCTGGCGTCTGGCCCTGGGCCAGACGCCGAGGCCCATGGCGTCTAGGCCAGACACCAAGGATTGTGGTGTCTGGTCCTGGAAGTCTGAGAAGGACTCTTCCTTACGGGTAAAACCGACTTTGAGGAGGTTGTTTCTCAAAGTTACGACTCCAGGGCTCAGCATATAAATAGAGGGGCAGGGCTAGCACGTGGAACACATCAAGATTCACCAAGCCATGTGCCGGCAACCCCGTCCCCTCTAGTTTATCCTCCATCTAGTTTCTGTAGTGCTTGGCGAAGCCCTGCGAAGATTGTTCTTCACCAACACCGTCAACACACCGTTGTGCTGCCGGAACTCATCTACTACTTCATTCGTCTTGCTGGATCAAGAAGGCAAGGACGTCATCGAGCTGAACATGTGTTGAACACGGAGGTGCCCTACGTTCGGTACTTGATCGGGATGGATCATGAAGGTGTACGACTACATCAAACGCGTTGTGAAATGCTTCCGCTTATGGTCTACGAGGGTACATAGACATACTCTCCCCCTTGTTGCTATGCATCTCCATGGATAGATCATTACGTGTGCGTAGAAATTTTTTGTTTTCCATGCAACGATTCCCAACAATGGCATCCGAGCCAGGTCTATGCGTAGATGATATGCACGAGTAGAACACAAAGAGTTGTGGGCGGTGATGGTCATACTGCCTACCACCAACGTCTTATTTTGATTAGGCGGTATTGTAAGATGAAGCGGCCCGGACCAATCTTACACGTCCACGTACATGAGACCGGTTCCACCAACAAACATGTAACTATTTTTGCATAAAGGTGGCTGGCGGGTGTTTGTTTCTCCTACTTTAGTTGAATCGAATTTGACTGCGATCGGTCCTTGAAAAAGGTTAAAACTGCAAACTTGATAAATCGCCGTTGTGGTTTTTGCCATAGGTAAGAACGGTTCTTGCTAGAAGTCTGTAGCAGCCACGTAAAACTTGCAACTGAAGGAAATATTCCCTAGAGGCAATAATAAAGTTGTTATTTATATTTCCTTATATCATGATAAATGTTTATTATTCATGCTAGAATTGTATTAATTGGAAACTTAGTACATGTGTGAATACTTAGATAAACAGAGTGTCCCTAGTATGCCTCCACTAGATTAGCTCGTTAATCAAAGATGGTTAAGTTTCCTGACCATAGACATGTGTTGTCATTTGATGAACGGGATCACATCATTAGAGAATGATGTGATGAACAAGACCCATCTGTTAGCTTAGCATAATGATCGTTTAGTTTTATTGCTATTGCTTTCTTCATGACTTATACATGTTCCTCTAACTATGAGATTATGCAACTCCCGGATACCGAAGGAACACCTTGTGTGCTATCAAACGTCACAACATAACTGGGTGATTATAAAGATGCTCTACAGGTGTCTCCGATGGTGTTTGTTGAGTTGGCATAGATCGAGATTAGGATTTGTCACTGCGTGTATCGGAGAGGTATCTGTGGGCCCTCTCAGTAATGCACATCACTATGAGCATTGCAAGCAATGTGTCTAATGAGTTAGCCACAGGTTGATGCATTACGAAACGAGTAAAGAGACTTGCCGGTAATGAGATTGAACTAGGTATGATGATACCGACGATCAAATCTCGGGCAAGTAACATACCGATGACAAAGGGAACAACATATGTTGTTATGCAGTTTGACTGATAAAGTGTTGGGGAACGCAGTAATTTCAAAAAATTCCTACGCACATGCAAGATCATGGTGATGCATAGCAACGAGAGGGGAGAGTGTTGTCTATGTACCCTCGTAGACCGTAAGCGGAAGCATTATGACAACGCGGTTGATGCAGTCGTACGTCTTCACAATCGACCAATCCTAGTACCGAAGATACGACACCTCCGCGATCTGCACACATTCGGCTCGGTGATGTCCCACGAACTCACGAACCAGCAGATTGTCGAGGGAGAGATTCGTCATCACGACGGTGTGATGACGGTGATGATGATGCTACCGGAACAGGGCTTTGCATAAGCACCGTTACGATATGACCGAGGTGGATTATGGTGGAGGGGGGCACCGCACACGGCTAAAAGATCAATGATCAACTAGTGTGTCCATGGGGTGCCCCCCTCCCTCGTATATAAAGGAGTGGAGGAGGGGGAGGGCCGGCCCTCCTATGGCGCGCCCCATGGAGAGTCCTACTCCCACCGGGAGTAGGATTCCCCCTTCCCTAGTTGGACTAGGAGTGGAAGGAAGGGGGGGAGAGGGGGAAGGAAAGGAGGGCCGCCCCCCCCCCCCACCCAATTCGGATTGGGCTTGAGGGGGGCGAGCCCCCTTCTAGGCCTCCCTCTCTCCTCTCCCACTATGGCCTAATAAGGCCCATATACCTCCCGGAGGGTTCCAGTAACCTCCCGGAGGGTTCCGGTAACCTCCCGGTGCTCCGGTATATGCCCGAACTCACCCGGAACCATTCCGACGTCCAAATATAGTAATCCAATATATCGATCTTTCTGTCTTGACCATTTCGAGACTCCTCGTCATGTCCGTGATCATATCCGGGACTCCGAACTACCTTCGGTACATCAAAACACATAAACTCATAATACCGATCGTCACCGAACGTTAAGCGTGCGGACCCTACGGGTTTGAGAACTATGTAGACATGACCGAGACACTTCTCCGGTCAATAACCAATAGCGGAACCGGGATGCTCATATTGGTTCCTACATATTCTACGAAGATCTTTATCGGTCAAACCGCATAACAACATACGTTGTTCCCTTTGTCATTGGTATGTTACTTGCCCGAGATTCAATCGTCGGTATCTCAATACCTAGTTCAATCTCATTACCGGCAAGTCTCTTTACTTGTTCCGTGATGCATAATCCCGCAACTAACTCATTTGTCACATTGCTTGCAAGGCTTATAGTGATGTGCATTATCGAGAGGGCCCAGAGATACCTCTCCGACAGACGGAGTGACAAATCCTAATTTCGATCTATGCCAACTCAACAAACACCATTGGAGACACCTGTAGAGCATCTTTATAATAACCCAGTTACGTTGTGACGTTTGATAGCACACAAAGTGTTCCTCCGGTATTCGGGAGTTGCATAATCTCATAGTCAGAGGAACATGTATAAGTCATGAAGAAAGCAGTAGGAATAAAACTGAACGATCATTATGCTAAGCTGACGGATGTGTCTTGTCCATCACATCATTCTCTAATGATGTGATCCCGTTCATCAAATGACAACACATGCCCATGGCTAGGAAACTTAACCATCTTTGATTAACGAGCTAGTCAAGTAGAGGCATACTAGGGACACTATGTTTGTCTATGTATTCACACATGCACTAAGTTTCCGGTAATACAATTCTAGCATGAATAATAAACATTTATCGTGATATAAGGAAATATAAATAACAACTTTATTATTGCCTCTAGGGCATATTTCCTTTTAGTCTCCTACTTGCACTAGAGTAAATAATCTAGTTCACATCGTCATGTGATTTAACACCAATAGTTCACATCTCCATGTGACTAACACCCAAAGGGTTTACTAGAGTCAATAATCTAGTTCACATCGCTATGTGATTAACACCCAAAGAGTGATCATGTTTTGCTTGTGAGAGAAATTTAGTCAACGGGTCTGCCACATTCAGAGCCGTATGTATTTTGCAAATTTTCTATATCTACAATGCTTTGCACGGAGCTACTCTAGCTAATTGCTCCCACTTTCAATATGTATCTAGATCGAGACTTAGAGTCATCCAGATCGGTGTCAAAGCTTGCATCGACGTAACTCTTTACGACGAACTCTTTGTCACCTCCATAACCGAGAAACATTTCCTTATTCCACTAAGGATATTTTTGATCGCTGTCAAGTGATCCACTCCTGGATCACTATTGTACCCTCTTGCCAAACTTATGGTGAGGTACACAATAGGTCTCGTACACAGCATATCATACTTTGTAGAACCTATGACTGAGGCATAGGGAATGACTTTTCATTCTCTTTCTATTTTCTGCCATGGTCGGGTTTTGAGTGTTTACTCAACTTCACACCTTGCAACACAGGCAAGAACTCCTTCTTTGATTGTTCCATTTTGAACTACTTCAAAATCTTGTCAAGGTATGTACTAATTAAAAATATATCAAGCGTCTTGATCTATCTCTATAGATCTTGATGCTCAATATGTAAGTAGCTTCACCGAGGTCTTTCATTGAAAAATTCTTATTCAAGTATCCTTTTATGCTATTCAGAAATTCAGTATCATTTCCGATCAACAATATGTCATCTACATATAATACCAAAAATGCTACGGAGCTCCCACACACTTTCTTGTAAATACATGCTTCTCCAAAAGTCTGTATAAAACCATATGCTTTGATCACACTATCAAAGCGTATATTCCAACTCTGAGATGCTTGCACCAGTCCATAAATGGATCGCTGGAGCTTGCTCACTATGTTAGCACCTTTAGGATCGACAAAACCTTCTGGTTGCATCATATACAACTCTTCTTTAAGAAATCCATTAAGGAATGCAGTTTTGACATCCATTTGCCAGATTTCATAAAATGCAGCAACTGCTAACATGATTCAGACAGACTTTTAAGCATCAATACGAGTGAGAAAATCTCATTGTAGTCAACACCTTGAACTTGTCGAAAACATTTTTACGACAATTCGAGCTTTTTAGATAGTAACACTACTATTAGCGTCCGTCTTCCTCTTGAAGATCCATTTATTCTCAATGACTCACCAATCATCGGGCAAGTCAATCAAAGTCCATACTTTGTTCTCATACATGGATCCCATCTCAGATTTCATGGCCTCAAGCCATTTTGCGGAGTCTGGGCTCATCATCGCTTCCTCATAGTTCGTAGGTTCGTCATGGTCTACTAACATGACTTCCAGAATAGGATTACCATACCACTCTGGTGCGGACCGTACTCTGGTTGACCTACGAGGTTCGGTAGTAACTTGATCTGAAGTTTCATGATCATCATCATTAGCTTCCTCACTAATTGGTGTAAGAATCACTAGAACTGATTTCTATGATGAACTACTTTCCAATTTGGGAGAAGGTGCAATTACCTCATCAAGTTCTACTTTCCTCCCACTCACTTCTTTCGAGAGAAACTCCTTCTCTAGAAAGGATCCATTCTTAGCAACAAAATATCTTGCCTTCGGATCTGTGATAGAAGGTGTACCCAACAGTTTCTTTTGGGTATCCTATGAAGACGCACTACTCCGATTTGGGTTCGATGTTATCAGTTTGAAACCTTTTCACATAAGCATCGCAAACCCCAAATTTTAAGAAACGGCAGTTTTGGTTTCTTGCCAAACCATAGTTCATATGGTGTCATCTCAACGAATTTAGATGGTGCCCTATTTAACGTGAATGCAGCTGTCTCTAATGCATAACCCCAAAACGATAGTGGTAAATCGGTAAGAGACATCATAGATCGCACCATATCCAATAAAGTATGATTACAACGTTCGGACCCACCATTATGCTGTGGTGTTCCAGGTGGCGTGAGTTGCGAAACTATTCCACATTGTTTCAAATGAAGACCAAACTCATAACTCAAATATTCGCCTCCACGATCAGATCGTAGAAACTTTATTTTCTTGTTACGATGATTTTCCACTTCACCCTCAAATTCTTTGAACTTTTAAAATGTTTCAGACTTATGTTTCATTAAGTAGATATACCCATATCTTCTCAAATCATCTGTGAAGGTCAGAAAATAACGATACCTGTCGCGATCCTCAACACTTATCGGATCGCATACATCAGTATATATTATTTCCAATAAGTCAGTTGCTCGCTCCATTGTTCCGAAGAACGGAGTCTTAGTCATCTTTCCCATGAGGCATGGTTCGCAAGCATCAAGTGATTCATAATCAAGTCATTCCGAAAGTCCATCAGCATGGAGTTTCTTCATGCGCTTCACACCAATATGACCTAAACGGCAGTGCCACATATAAGTTGCACTATCATTATTAACTTTGCATCTTTTGGCTTCAATATTATGAATATGTGTATTACTACGATCAAGATTCAATAAACTATTTATATTGAGTGTATGACCATAGAAGGTTTTATTCATGTAAATAGAACAACAATTATTCTTTGACTTATATGAATAAGCGTATTGCAATAAACATGATCCAATCATATTTATGCTCAACGCAAACACCAAATAACATTTATTTTGGGTTCAACACTAATCCTGAAGGTAAAGGGAGTGTGCGATGGTGATCTTATCAACCTTGGAATCACTTCCAACTCTCATCATCACCTCGCCCTTAACTAGTTTCTGTTTATTTTGCAACTCCCGTTTCGAGTTAGTACTCTTAGCAACTAAACCAGTATAAAACAATGATGGGTTGCTATAAACACTAGTAAAGTACACACCAATAAAATGTATATCAAATATACCTTTGTTCACTTTGCCATCCTTCTTATCCGCCAAGTATCTAAGGCAGTTCCACTCCCAGTGACCATTTCCTTTGCGGTAGAAGCACTCAGTTTCAGGCTTGGGTCTATATTTGGGCTTCTTCATGGGAGTGGCAACTTGCTTGCCATTCATCTTGAAGTTCCCTTTCTTTCCCTTGCCCTTTTACTTGAAACTAGTGGTCTTGTCAACCATCAACATTTGATGCTTTTCTTTATTTCTACCTTCGTCGATTTCAGCATCACGAAGAGCTCGGAATCGTTTTCGTCATCCCTTGCATATTATAGTTCATCACGAAGTTCTAGTAACTTGGTGATAGTGACTAGAGAACTCTGTCAATCACTATCTTATCTGGAAGATTAACTCCCACTCGATTCAAGCGATTGTAGTACTCAGACATTCTGAGCACATGCTCACTGGTTGAGCCGTTCTCCTCCATCTTGTAGGCAAAATACTTGTCAGAGGTCTCATACCTCTCGACTCGGGCATGAGTCTAAAATACCAATTTCAGCTCTTGGAACATCTTATATGCTCCATGGCGTTCAAAATGTTTTTGAAGTCCCGGTTCTAAGCCGTAAAGCATGGTGCACTAAACTATCAAGTAGTCCTCATACCGAGCTTGCCAAACGTTCATAACGTCTGCATCTGCTCCTGCAATAGGTCCGTCACCTAGAGGTGTGATACGTCTCCAATGTATCTATAATTTTTGATTTCTCCATGCTATATTATCTACTGTTTTGGACATTGTTGGGCTTTATTATCCACTTTTATATTATTTTTGGGACTAACCTATTAACCGGAGGCCCAGCCTAGAATTGTTATTTTTTTTGCCTATTTTAGGGTTTCGAAGAAAAGGAATATCAAACGGAGTCCAAACGGAACGAAACCTTCGGGAACGTGATTTTCTCAACGAACAAGACCCGGGAAACTTGGACCCTACGTCAAGAAAAGAAAGAGGAGGCCACGAGGTAGGGGGGGGCGCCCACCCCCACCAGGCGCGCCCTCCACCCTCGTGGGCCCCCTGTTGCTCCACCGACGTACTCCTTCCTCCTATATATATCCACGTACCCCCAAACGATTAGAACAGGAGCCAAAACCCTAATTCCACCGCCGTAACTTTTTGTATCCACGAGATCCCATCTTGGGGCCTATTCCAGAGCTCCGCCGGAGGGGGCATCGGTCACGGAGGGCTTCTACATCAACACCATAGCCCCTCCGATGAAGTGTGAGTAGTTTACCTCAGACCTACGGGTCCATAGTTAGTAGCTAGATGGCTTCTTCTCTCTTTTTGGATCTCAATACAATGTTCTCCCCCTCTCTTGTGGAGATCTATTCAATGTAATCTTTTTGCGGTGTGTTTGTTGAGACCGATGAATTGTGGGTTTATGATCAAGTCTATCTATGAATAATATTTGAATCTTCTCTGAATTCTTTTATGTATGATATGTTATCTTTGCAAGTCTCTTCGAATTATCAGTTTGGTTTGGCCTACTAGATTGATCTTTCTTGCAATGGGAGAAGTGCTTAGCTTTGGGTTCAATCTTGCGGTGTCCTTTCCCGGTGACAGTAAGGGCAGCAAGGCACGTATTGTATTGTTGCCATCGAGGATAAAAAGATGGGGTTTTCTTCATATTGCATGAGTCTATCCCTCTACATCATGTCATCTTGCTTAAGGCATTACTCTGTTTTTAACTTAATACTCTCATGCATGCTGGATAGCGGTCGATGAGTGGAGTAATAGTAGTAGATGCAGGCAGGAGTCGGTCTACTTGTCTCGAACATGATGCCTATATACATGATCATACCTAGATATTCTCATAACTATGCTCAATTCTGTCAATTGCTCAACAGTAATTTGTTCACCCACCGTAGAATACTTATGCTCTTGAGAGAAGCCACTAGTGAAACCTATGCCCCCCGGGTCTATCTTTATCATATTAATCTCCTACTACTTAGTTATTTACTTTGCCTTTATTTTACTTTGCATCTTTATCATAAAAATACCTAAAATATTATCTTATCATATCTATCAGATCTCACTCTCGTAAGTGGCCCTATAGGGATTGACAACCCCTATTTGCGTTGGTTGCGAGGATTTATTTGTTTTGTGCAGGTGCGAGGGACTCGCGCGTAGCCTCCCACTGGATTGATACCTTGGTTCTCAAAAACTGAGGGAAATACTTACGCTACTTTGCTGCATCATCCCTTCCTCTTCGAGGAAATCCAACCCAGTGCTCAAGAGGTAGCAAGAAGGATTCTGGCGCCGTTGCCGGGAAGGTCTACGCAAAAGTCAACATACCAAGTACCCATCACATACCCTTATCTCCCGCATTACATTATTTGCCATTTGCCTCTTGTTTTCCTCTCCCCCACTTCACCCTTGCTGTTTTATTCGCCCTCTCTCTCCCTATCCTCCCTCTCTATTTGCCTCTTTTTGCCCGCTTGCTTTTTGTTTGCTTGTGTGTTAGTTTGCTTGCTTGTCACGATGGCTCAAGATAATACTAAATTGTGTGACTTCACCAATACCAACAACAATGATTTTATTAGCACTCCGATTGCTCCTCTTACCGATGCTGAATCTTGTGAAATTAATGCTGCTTTGCTGAATCTTGTCATGAAAGATCCGTTTTCCGGCCTTCCTAGTGAAGATGCCGCTACCCATCTAAATAGCTTCGTTGATTTGTGTGACATGCAAAAGAAGAAAGATGTGGATAATGATATTGTTAAATTGAAGTTATTTCCTTTTTCGCTTAGAGATCGTGCTAAAGCTTAGTTTTTGTCTTTGCCTAAAAATAGTATTGATTCATGGAACAAGTGCAAAGATGCTTTTATCTCTAAGTATTTTCCTCCCGCTAAGATCATCTCTCTTAGAAACGATATTACGAATTTTAAGCAACTTGATCATGAACATGTTACACAAGCTTGGGAGAGAATGAAATTAATGATACGTAATTGCCCTACCCATGGTTTAAATTTGTGGATAATTTTTATGCCGGATTGAATTTTGCTTCTAGAAATCTTTTAGATTCGGCCACGGGAGGCACTTTTATGGAAATCACTTTAGGAGAAGCTACTAAACTCCTAGATAATATTATGGTTAATTATTCTCAATGGCATACTTAAAGATCTACTAATAAAAAGGTGCATGCGATAGAAGAAATTGATGTTTTGAGTGGAAAGATGGATGAACTTATGAAATTATTTGCTAATAAGAGTGTTTCTTCTGATCCTAATGATATGCCCTTGTCTACTTTGATTGAGAATAATAATGAATCTATGGATGTGAATTTTGTTGGTAGGAACAATTTTGGTAACAATGCGTATAGAGGAAATTTCAATCCTAGGCCTTATCCTAGTAATCCCTCTAATAATTATGGTAATTACTACAACAATTCTTATGGACATTATAATAAGATGCCCTCTATTTTGAATCTAATATTAAAGAATTTATTACTTCGCAAAAGAATTTTAATGCTATGATTGAAGAAAAATTGCTTAAGATTGATGATTTGGCTAGGAACGTTGATATAATTTCTCTTGATGTTGGTTCTTTGAAACTTAGATCTATTCCACCTAAGCATGATATCAATGTGTCTCTCAAAGCCATGAGAATTTCCATTGATGAGTGCAAAGAAAGAACCGCTAGGATGCGTGCTAAGAAAGATGCCTTTATAAGAGCGTGTTCTTCTAGTTGCTATGAAAATAAAGATGAAGATCTAAAAGTTATTGATGTGTCCCCTATTAAATCTTTGTGTTGCAATATGAATATTGATAATGATGGGACTGAATATCATCCACCTTTACCTAGAAGGCGTTCCAACAATTCAGAATTTGTTGATCTTGATGCTAAATTTGATAAAAGTGGGATTAAAGAAATCAAAACCCTAGATGTTGCTAAACCCACTATTATGGATTTCAAGGAATTTAACTATGAAAATTTCTCTTTGATTGATTGTATTTCCTTGTTGCAATCCGTGCTAAATTCTCCTCATGCTTATAGTCAAAATAAAGCGTTTACTAAACATATCGTTGATGCCTTGATGCAATCTTATGAAGAAAAACTTGAATTGGAAGTTTCTATCCCTAGAAAACTTTATGATGAGTGGGAACCAACTATTAAAATTAAAATTAAAGATCATGAATGCTATGCTTTATGTGATTTGGGTGCTAGTGTTTCCACGATTCCAAAGACTTTGTGTGATTTGTTAGGTTTCCGTAATTTTGATGATTGCTCTCTAAACTTGCACCTTGCGGATTCCACTATTAAGAAACCTATGGGAAGAATTAATGATGTTCTTATTTTTGCAAATAGGAATTATGTGCCCGTAGATTTTATTATTCTTGACACAGATTGCAATCCTTCATGTCCTATTATTCTTGGTAGACCTTTCCTTAGAACGATTGGTGCAATTATTGATGTGAAGGAAGGAAATATTAGATTCCAATTTCCATTAAGGAAAGGCATGGAACACTTTCCTAGAAAGAAGATTAAATTACCTTATGAATCTATTATGAGAGCCACTTATGGATTGCCTACCAAATATGGCAATACCTAGATCTATCCTTCCTTGTTATGCCTAGCTAGGGGCGTTAAACGATAGCGCTTGTTGGGAGGCAACCCAATTTTATTTTTATTCCTTGATTTTTGCTCCTGTTTAGTAATAAATAATTTATCTAGCCTCTGTTTTGGTTGTGTTTTTTGTGTTTAATTAGTGTTTGTGCCAAGTAGAACCGTTGGGAAGACTTGGGGAAAGTCTTGTTGAACTTGCTGTAAAAAACAGAAACTTTAGCGCTCACGAGAACTGCTTTCATTTTTATTTGGAGAGTGCTATTTAGTTAATTATTTTTGAAGATGATTAATAGATAAATTCCTCACGTCCATCAGTTTATTTTAGAATTTTTGGGGTTCCAGATCTTGCGCTAGATACAGATTACTACAGACTGTTCTGTTTTTGACAGATTCTGTTTTTCGTGTGTTGTTTGCTTATTTTGATGAATCTATGGCTAGTAAAATAGTTTATAAACCATAGAGAAGTTGTAATAGAGTATATATATAACACCAATATAAATAAAGAATGAGTTAATTACAGTACCTTGAAGTGGTCTTTTGTTTTCTTTCGCTAACGGAGCTCACGAGATTTTCTACTTTAAGTTTTCTGTTGTGAAGTTTTCAAGTTTTGGGTAAAGATTTGATGGATTATGGAACAAGGAGTGGCAAGAGCCTAAGCTTGGGGATTCCCATGGCACCCCCAAGATAATCTAAGGACACCTAAAAGCCAAATCTTGGGGATGCCCCGGAAGGCATCCCTCTTTCGTCTACTTCTATCGGTAACTTTACTTGGAGCTATATTTTTATTCGCCACATGATATGTGTTTTGCTTGGAGCATCTTGTATTATTTTAGTCTTTGCTTGTTAGTTTACCACAATCATCCTTTCTGTACACACCTTTTGAGAGAGTGATACATGATTTGGAATTTGTTAGAATACTCTATGTGCTTCGCTTATATCTTTTGAGTTATATAATTTTGCTCTAGTACTTCACTTATATCTTTTAGAGCACGGTGGTGGATTTGTTTTATAGAAACTATTGATCTCTCATGCTTCACTTAGATTATTTTGAGAGTCTTAATAGCATGGTAATTTGCTTAAAATCCTAATATGCCAGGTATTCAAGATTAGTAAAATTTTCTTAAGAGTGTTTTGAATACTAAGAGAAGTTTGATGCTTGATGATTGTTTTGAGATATGGAGGTAATAATATCAAAGTCGTGCTAGTTGAGTAGTTGTGAAATTGAGAAATGCTTGTGTTGAAGTTTGCAAGTCCCGTAGCATGCACGTATGGTAAATGTTATGCAACAAATTTGAAACATGAGGTGTTATTTGATTGTCTTTCTTATGAGTGGCGGTCGGGGACGAGCGATGGTCTTTTCCTACCAATCTATCCCCCTAGGAGCATGCGCATAGTACCGAGGTTTTTGATGACTTGTAGATTTTTGCAATAAGTATGTGAGTTCTTTATGACTAATGTTGAGTCCATGGATTATACGCACTCTCACCCTTCCATCCTTGCTAGCCTCTTCGGTACCGTGCATTGCCCTTTCTCACATTGAGAGTTGGCACAAACTTCGCCGGTGCATCCAAACCCCGTGATATGATACGCTCTTTCACACATAAACCTCCTTATATCTTCCTCAAAACAGCCACCATACCTACCTATTATGGCATTTCCATAGCCATTCCGAGATATATTGCCATGCAACTTTCCACCATTCCATTCATCATGACACATTCATCATTGTCATATTGCTTAGCATGATCATGTAGTTGACATAGTATTTGTGGCAAAGCCACCGCTCATAATTCTTTCATACATGTCACTCTTGGTCCATTGCATATCCCGGTACACCGCCGGAGACATTCATATAGAGCCATACTTTGTTCTGGTATCGAGTTGTAATCATTGAGTTGTAAATAAATAGAAGTGTGATGATCATCATTTTCTAGAGAATTTTCCCAAGTGAGGAATATAAAAAAAGAGAAAGGCCATAAAAAAAGAGAAGGCCCAAAAAAAAGAGAAAGACCATATAAAAAAGAGAAAGGCCATAAAAATGAGAGAAAAAGAGAGAAGGGACAATGTTACTATCTTTGCCACACTTGTGCTTCAAAGTAGCACCATAATCTTCATGTTAGAGAGTCTCTTGTTTTGTCACTTTCATATACTAGTGGGAAATTTTCATTATAGAACTTGGCTTGTATATTCCAACAATGGGCCTCCTCAAGTGCCCTAGGTCTTCGTGAGCAAGCAAGTTGGATGCACACCCACTAGTTTCTTTTGTTGAGCTTTCATACATTTATAGCTCTAGTGCATCCGTTGCATGGCAATCCCTACTCTTTGCATTAACATCAATCGGTGGGCATCTCCATAGCCCATTGATTAGCCTTGTTGATGTGAGAATTTCTCCTCTTTTGTCTTCTCCACATAACCCCCCTCATTATATTCTATTCCACCTATAGTGCTATGTCCATGGCTCGCGCTCATATATTGCGTGAAAGTTTATAGGTTTGAGATTACTAAAGTATGAAACAATTGATTGGCTTGTCATCGGGGTTGTGCATGATGAGAGCATTCTTGTGTGACGAAAATGAAACATGACTAAACCATATGATTTTGTAGGGATGAACTTTCTTTGGCCATGTTATTTTGAGAAGACATAATTGCTTTGTTAGTATGCTTGAAGTATTATTATTTTCATGTCAATATGAACTTTTGTCTTGAATCTTTCGGATCTGAATATTCATACTACAATTAAGAAGAATTACATTAAAATTATGCCAAGTAGCACTCCGCATCAAAAATTCTGTTTTTATCATTTACCTACTTGAGGATGAGCAGGAATTAAGCTTGGGGATGCTTGATACGTCTCCAAGGTATCTATAATTTTTGATTGCTCCATGCTATATTATCTACTGTTTTGGACATTATTGGGCTTTATTATCCACTTTTATATTATTTTTGGGACTAACCTATTAACCAGGGGCCCAGCCCAGAATTGCTGTTTTTTGCCTATTTTAGGGTTTCGAAGAAAAGGAATATCAAACGGAGTCCAAACGGAACGAAACCTTCGGGAACGTGATTTTCTCAACGAACAAGACCCGGGAAACTTGGACCCTACGTCAAGAAAAGAAAGAGGAGGCCACGAGGTAGGGGGGCGCGCCCACCCCCACCAGGCGCGCCCTCCACCCTCGTGGGCCCCCTGTTGCTCCACCGACGTACTCCTTCCTCCTATATATATCCAGGTACCCCCAAACGATCAGAACAGGAGCCAAAACCCTAATTCCACCGCTGTAACTTTTTGTATCCATGAGATCCCATCTTGGGGCCTATTCCAGAGCTCCGCCGGAGGGGGCATCGGTCACGGAGGGCTTCTACATCAACACCATAGCCCCTCCGATGAAGTGTGAGTAGTTTACCTCAGACCTACGGGTCCATAGTTAGTAGCTAGATGGCTTCTTCTCTCTTTTTGTATCTCAATACAATGTTCTCCCCCTCTCTTGTGGAGATCTATTCGATGTAATCTTTTTGCGGTGTGTTTGTTGAGACTGATGAATTGTGGGTTTATGATCAAGTCTATCTATGAATAATATTTGAATCTTCTCTGAATTCTTTTATGTATGATTGGTTATCTTTGCAAGTCTCTTTGAATTATCATTTTGGTTTGGCCTACTAGATTGATCTTTCTTGCAATGGGAGAAGTGCTTAGCTTTGGGTTCAATCTTGCGGTGTCCTTTCCCGGTGACAGTAAGGGCAGCAAGACATGTATTGTATTGTTGCCATCGAGGATAAAAAGATGGGTTTTCTTCATATTGCATGAGTCTATCCCTCTACATCATGTCATCTTGCTTAAGGCGTTACTCTGTTTTTAACTTAATACTCTACATGCATGCTGGATAGCGGTCGATGAGTGGAGTAATAGTAGTAGATGTAGGCAGGAGTCGGTCTACTTGTCTTGGACGTGATGCCTATATACATGATCATACCTAGATATTCTCATAACTATGCTCAATTTTGTCAATTGCTCAACAGTAATTTGTTCACCCACCGTAGAATACTTATGCTCTTGAGAGAAGCCACTAGTGAAACCTATGCCCCCCGGGTCTATCTTTATCATATTAATCTCCTACTACTTAGTTATTTCCTTTGCTATTTACTTTGCCTTTATTTTACTTTGCATATTTATCATAAAAATACCAAAAATCTTATCTTATCATATCTATCATATCTCACTCTCGTAAGTGGCCCTATAGGGATTTAAACCCCTATTTGCGTTGGTTGCAAAGATTTATTTGTTTTGTGCAGGTGCGAGGGACTCGCGCATAGCCTCCTACTGGATTGATACCTTGGTTCTCAAAAACT
Organism: Triticum urartu; assembly: GCF_003073215.2. Lineage (NCBI taxonomy): Eukaryota > Viridiplantae > Streptophyta > Magnoliopsida > Poales > Poaceae > Triticum > Triticum urartu. The sequence continues at coordinate 394,872,907 of NC_053026.1, read as the reverse complement.
AAGGGAAATACTTACGCTACTTTGTTGCATCATCCCTTCCTCTTCGGGGAAAACCAATGCAGTGCTCAAGAGGTAGCAAGGTGCATCAAGGACATAATTCTTCTGTGCAGCAATGAGGATAATCCTCAGATCACGGAGCTAGTCCGCATCATTGCTACTAACATCTTTCAACTTCTTTTTCTCTAGGAACATATCAAAATTAAACGGGAAGCTACATCACAAGCTATTGATCTACAACATAGATATGCAATTACTATCAGGACTTAGTTCATGATAAATTAAAGTTCAATTAATCATATTACTTACGAACTCCCACTTAGATAGACATCCACCTAATTATCTAAGTGATCACATGATCCATATCAACTAAACCATGTCCGATCATCACGTGAGATGGAGTAGTTTTTAATGGTGAAGATCTCTATGTTGATCATATCTTCTATTTGATTCACGCTCGACCTTTCGGTCTCTAGTGTTTCGAGGCCATATCTACATATGCTAGGCTCGTCAAGTTTAACCCAAGTATTCTGTGTGTGCAAAACTGGCTTGCACCCGTTGTATGTGAACGTAGAGCTTATCACACCCAATCATCACGTGGTGTCTCAGCACGAATAACTGTCGCAACGGTGCATACTCAGGGAGAACACTTATACCTTGAAATTTAGTGAGGGATCATCTTATAATGCTACTGACGTACTAAGAAAAATAAGATGCATAAAAGATAAACATCACATGCAAAATATGTGACATGATATGGCCATCATCATCTTGTGCCTTTGATCTCCATCTCCAAAGTACCGTCATGATCTCCATCGTCACCGGCATGACACCATGATCTCCATCATCTTGATCTCTATCAATGTGTCATCACATGGTCGTCTCACCAACTATTGCTTTTGCAACTATTGCTATCGTATAGCGATAAAGTAAAACAATTATATGGTGCTTGCATCTTATGCAATAAAGAGACAACCATAAGGCTCCTGCCAGTTGCCGATAACTTCAATAAAACATGATCATCTTATACAACAAATTATATCTCATCACGTCTTGACCATATCACATCACAACATGCCCTGCAAAAACAAGTTAGACGTCCTCTACTTTGTTGTTGCAAGTTTTATGTGGATGCTATGGGCTTTGCAAGAACCGTTCTTACCTATGCATCAAAAACCACAACGCGGTATAGTGATTTCTTTTTGATCTTTAGAAAGAACCCTGTTCATTGAATCCGATTCAACTAAAGCTGGAGAAATAGACACCCACTAGCCACTTGTGTGCGAAGCACGTCGGTAGAACCAGTCTCGTGTAAGCATACGCGTAATGTCGGTCTGAGCCGCTTCATCCAACAATACCGCTGAATCAAGAATCACCTAGTGACGTCAAGCAATATGTATATACCCACGCCCACAACTCCTTTGTGTCCTACTCGTGCATATAACATCTACGCATAAACCTGGCTCGGATGCCACTGTTGGGGAACGCAGTTCAAAAAAATTCCTACACACACGCAAGATCATGGTGATGCATAGCAACGAGAGGGGAGAGTGTTTTCTACGTACCCTCGTAGACCATAAGCAGAAGCGTTATGACAACGCGGTTGATGTAGTCGTACGTTTTCACGATCGACCGATCCTAGTACCGAAGGTACAACACCTCCGCGATCTGCACACGTTCGGCTTGGTGATGTCCCACGAACTCATGATCCAGCAGAGTGTCGAGGGAGAGCTTCATCAGCACGACAGTGTGATGACGGTGATGATGATGCTACCGGAACAGGGCTTCGCCTAAGCACCGCTACGATATGACCGAGGTGGATTATGGTGGAGGGGGGCACCACACATGGCTAAAAGATCAATGATCAACTTGTGTGTCCATGGGGTGCCCCCTCCCCCGTAAATAAAGGAGTGGAGGAGGGGGAGGGCCGGCCCTCCTATGGCGCGCCCCATGGGGAGTCCTACTCCCACCGGGAGTAGGATTCCCCCTTCCCTAGTTGGACTAGGAGTGGAAGGAAGGGGGAGAGAGGGGAAAGGAAAGGGAGGCCCCCCACCCAATTCAGATTGGGCTTGAGTGGGGCGAGCCCCCTTCTAGGCCTCCCTCTCTTCTCTCCCACTATGGCCCAATAAGGCCCATATACCTCCCAGGGGGTTCCGGTAACCTCCCGGTGCTCCGGTATATGCCTGAACTCACCCGAAACCATTCAGACGTCCAAATATAGTCATCCAATATATCGATCTTTATGTCTCGACCATTTCAAGACTCCTCGTCATGTCCGTGATCATATCTAGGACTCTGAACTACCTTCGGTACATCAAAACACATAAACTCATGATACCGATCGTTAAGCGTGCGGACCCTACGGGTTCGAGAACTATGTAGACATGACCGAGACATGTCTCCTGTCAATAACCAATAGCGGAATCTGGATGCTCATATTGGTTCCTACATATTCTATGAAGATCTTTATTGGTCAAACCGCATAACAACATACGCTGTTCCCTTTGTCATCGGTATGTTACTTGCCCGAGATTCGTTCGTCGGTATCTCAATACCTAGTTCAATCTCGTTACCGGCAAGTCTCTTTACTCATTCCGTAATGCATCATCCCGCAACTAACTCATTTGTCACATTGCTTGCAAGGCTTATAGTGATGTGCATTACCGAGAGGGCCCAGAGATACCCCTGCGATAGACGGAGTGACAAATCCTAATCTCGATCTATGCCAACTCAACAAACACCATTGGAGACACCTATAGAGCATCTTTATAATCATCCAGTTATGTTGTGACGTTTGATAGCACACAAAGTGTTCCTCCGGTATTCGGGAGTTGCATAATCTCATAGTCAGAGGAACATGTATAAGTCATGAAGAAAGCAGTAGGAATAAAACTGAACGATCATTATGCTAAGCTGACGGATGTGTCTTGTCCATCACATCATTCTCTAATGATGTGATCCCGTTCATCAAATGACAACACATGCCCATGGCTAGGAAACTTAACCATCTTTGATTAACGAGCTAGTCAAGTAGAGGCATACTAGGGACACTCTGTTTGTCTATGTATTCACACATGTACTAAGTTTCCGGTTAATACAATTCTAGCATGACTAATAAACATTTATCATGATATAAGGAAATATAAATAACAACTTTATTATTGCCTCTAGGGCATATTTCCTTTCATAAAGATCTTCGTAGAATATGTAGGAGCCAATATGAGCATGCAGGTTCCGCTATTGGTTATTGACCGGAGATGTGTCTCTGTCATGTCTACATTGTTCTCGAACCCGTAGGGTCCGCACGCTTAACGTTCGATGATGATTTGTATTATGAGTTATGTGATTTGATGAACCAAATTTTGTTCGGAGTCCCGGATGTGATCACAGACATGACGAGGAGTCTCGAAATGGTCGAGACATAAAGATTGATATATTGGAAGGTTGTGTTTGGACACTGGAATGGTTTCAGAAAGGTTCGGGCATTTTCCGGAGTACCGGGGGTTACCGGAACCCCCCCGGGGAGTTAATGGGCCTTCATGGTCCCTAGTGGAGAGAGGAGGCAGCGGCCAGGTGGTGGCGCACGCCCCCCAAGCCCAGTCCTAATTGGACTTGGGTTGGGAGGGCCGGCCCCCCTTTCCTTCTCTTCTCCTCCTCCTTCCCTCCTTCTCCTAGTGGGAATAGGAAAAGGGGGGGGGGCGAATCCTACTTGGACCGGGAGTCTAAGTAGGACTCCCCCCATGGCGCCCCCCCTTGGGCCAGCCACCTCTCCCCCCTTTATATACGTGGGCGGGGGGGCACCCCAAAGACACACCAAGTCTTCTCTTAGCCGTGTGATGTCTACTACACAACCTTCTTCTTGTAGACGTTGTTGGGCCTCCAAGTGCAGAGGTTTGTAGGATAGTAGCAAATTTCCCTCAAGTGGATGACCTAAGCTTTATCAATCCGTAGGAGGCGTAGGATGAAGATGGTCTCTCTCAAAGAACCCTGCAACCAAATAACAAAGAGTCTCTTGTGTCCCCAACACACCCAATACAATGGTAAATTGTATAGGTGCACTAGTTCGGCGAAGAGATGGTGATACAAGTGCAATATGGATGGTAGATGTAGGTTTTTGTAATCTGAAAATATAAAAACAACAAGGTAACTAATGATAAAAGTGAGGACAAACGGTATTGCAATGTGTTGAAACAAGGCCTAGGATTCATAGTTTCACTAGTGCAAGTTCTCTCAACAAGGATAACATAATTAGATCATATAACAATCCCTCAACATGCAACAAAGAGTCACTCCAAAGTCACTAATAGCGGAGAACAAACGAAGAGAATATTGTAGGGTACGAAACCACCTCAAAGTTATTCTTTCCGATCAATCCATTGGGCTATTCCTATAAGTGTCACAAACAGCCCTAGAGTTCATAGTAAAATAACACCTTAAGACACAAATCAATCAAAACCCTAATGTCACCTAGATACTCCAATGTCACCTCAAGTATCTGTGGGTATGATTATACGATATGCATCACACAATCTCAGATTCATCTATTCAATCAACACAAAGAACTTCAAAGAGTGCCCCAAAGTTTCTACCGGAGAGTCAAGATGAAAACGTGTGCCAACCCCTATGCATAAGTTCACAAGGTCACAGAACTCACAAGTTGATCACCAAAACATACATCAAGTGGATCACGTGAATATCCCATATTCCCAATGTCACCACAGATAAGCACATGCAAGACATACATCAAGTGTTCTCAAATCCTTAAGGACTCAATCCGATAAGATAACTTCAAAGGGAAAACTCAATTCATCACAAGGAGATAGAGGGGTAGAAACATCATAAGATCCAACTATAATAGCAAAGCTCGTGGTACATCAAGACGGTGCCATATCAAGAACATGAGATAGAGATCAAACACATAGCTACTGGTACATACCCTCAGCCCCGAGGGTGAACTACTCCCTCCTCATCATGGAGAGCGACGAGATGATGAAGATGGCCACTGGTGATGATTCCCCCCTCCGGCAGGGTGCCGGAACAGGGTCCCGATTGGTTTTTGGTGGCTACAGAGGCTTGCAGCGGCGGAACTCCTGATCTAGGTTTCTTTTAGAGGGTTTATGTATTTATAGGAACTTTTGGCGTCGGTCTCATGTCAGGGGGGGTCTCCGAGTCGTCCACGAGATAGGGGGGCAAGCCCAGGGGGTAGGGCGCGACCTCCACCCTCGTGGATGGCTCGGGACTCTTCTGGCCCAACTATTTTACCCCGGGGGCTTCTTTTGGTCCATAAAAAATCATCAAAAATTGGCACGTCAATTGGACTCTGTTTGGTATTCCTTTTCTATAAAACTCAAAAACAAGGAAAAACAGGAACTAGCATTGGGCTATAGGTTAATAGGTTAGTCCCATAAATCATATAAAATAGCATATAAATGCATATAAAACATCCAAGATAGATAATATAATAGCATGGAACAATAAAAATTATAGATACTTTGGAGACGTATCACCGTGTGCCACTACAAAAAAATACACTTCCATGATGATACGTGTTTGTCACAGTAGGTCACGCTTTCTATCATGCATGTACATCCATGACGATTTTATGACAGAATGAATATAGTCATACCTGTGATGTAGTAGAAGTGTTCCATGACATTACCAAAATTATCATCATAGAAGTGTTCACTTCCATGACGATAAATGCCGCGTCATGGAAGTGCTTTCGTCAAGGGTGACCGACACGTGGCATCCACCGTAACGGGTTGTCGTTAAGCTATCGGGTCCGGTTTTGGATTTGATAACCCGCTAACAGCCATGACCAATGCCAATTTTCCACGTGTAAAATTCTCATTGGCCGACGGAACCATGTGTCAGCTCCGCGCTGGCATAGGTGTCACTCATCCAATGGGCGAGATGCGCTTATGGTATGTCGACATGTGGACCGGCCCAACAGTGGCCCATTCAGGTTAAAAGGCCGGGCCTGTCAAAATAAGCGGGCCGACCCATTAGCGGCCTACTTGTCAGGCCCATTTACAAGCACTGCCCATACAAGTTACACTGAATCGGCCCATCAAAGGCCCATTCTACATTTGACAATTTCCAGCACATCGTCAGTTTTAGCCCGTTAACGGCACGCTACGTCTTTGGGCCCAATTGCGGCCCGAGCTTCTTTCGGCATGTTAGCGGCCCATTGTCAGTTCTAGCCCGTTAACGGCCCGGAACGTCTTTCGGCCTTTTCTCGGCCCATTCTGTAGTTGGGCCAATTCTAGCCCGCTGTGACTTTAGGCCTGTACTTGGCCCATTCGGTAATTGGGCCAACTCCTAGCCCATTTTGTCTCTCGGCCTGTTAACGGACCGCACAACAATTGGGCCTTTGACTTTAGGTCCATTAGGGGCCCACGTTCCACAGGGCATCATTTCAGCCCAGCACGACTCTCGGCCTGTTAAAAGCCTAGTTCGCAAATTGGGCCTCCTCTGCCCATAACACTTTTGGCCTCTTACTGGCCCGTAAAGTAAAAGGGTCGAGACAAAATTGACATCTATTTCAGCCTGCTAGAGGCCCGCGGGCCATTTCCATATACGGCCCTATCGAGCTTTTGGCCTGTTAACAGCCTGCTAAGAGCCGTTGTTACGGTGGGCCACATCATTTGGGATCCACTTAATATTATTTTGACCAGTACAATTAAGGCCCACTTTGACTACACATGTTTGTTTGTTTGTATGGCGTCCAGGAAATGTTTGGGCGTGTTGGCCCCCATTTCAATGATATAGCATATTCAAGAATTATCCCACTCTATACTATCGCCTCTAAAAAACATACACTATACAATAAAAAGACTAAGGCATAGAAACGTAGAATAATCCTACACTATACAATAAAGAAATTACAGCCGAATATACCCACTGGGCATTATAGTTCGGCACCAGTGATAATAAAGCGTACACAAACAACAAATTACATACACTGGACAAATAAAGCTCATACATCATGGAGACGCATCAACAGAACTTACCATTTGAACTATAATATCTTCAGAAAACAGGATTGGCCGGATTCAGAGAGCACAAATTTCAGTTTGCAAAATCTCCAATTCCTTCGTGGTTACCTCAGTGTCTTGTTTCATTTTTTTGACTCCTGCATCTAATACCTGCAGGTCCAGTCTCAACTTGTTGATTATACGTTGAGAATCATGTACTGTTTGTCTTGCCACCTCTAGTTGATGCTCGAGAACATCAACACATTCCAATTCCTATCCATAATCATTCGGTAATGGCCATGCCGCACTGCTTGCAGATCTTTGTATTGATGTCACTTCATCCTGAAATGTTTCTGTAAGTACACATGACTAGGGCAAAAATATAGTTACAACAGTGAAGCGAGCAAGACAGACTATTTTGTACATGGCAAAACATGATTAATAATAATGTTACACGTCATGAAGCATAAGCAGGTGATATTTAAAAAATTATAAAAATGGTAGTCTGTGCAGCCTGCATACAGAAATCTCTCTTAGCTCACTAGAGGAGCATGATGTTGGGGCCAAATCCAAAACACGGACAAGTTACAAATTTAGACATCACGTTGCGTATAAGTAAGCAAGCAATTGGCCATTCTATAGCTCAATTAAAGTCTTAGGGAGCATAATGAACAGCAGAGGGATTCATACAAACCTACTACACCAAGCAAAGCTATGCAATCATTAGCCTAGTATAAACTAGATTGTGAGCCTCATGTAATAATAGTTGGTTAATAGACTTCAAAGCTTCAGGCACACTTCGCCAGAGTAATTAAATGGTAAGTCCTTTAATTATGTCAACTAATAGTTATACAAGTACCCAACATCAGGCATCATTGTTTGGGAATCTCATTAACTGAGGACAAATGAAGCAATCGAAAAGAGCAAATTAACTATGCCTGAAACAAACAAGGAATTGAACTGTTGAGTTGGATACAGTGACTTACCTTAACTGGTTGAATAGGCTCAGCGCCGCTCCTACTTCTCTTGCAAGGCTCCTTCCTAACATCTTGTACTTGGAAATCCTCAATCTTATCTTCATTGCAGCCCCTATGCAAGGTGACACAAACTAGTTACTCGTCTCCTCGGAAGATAAATATGCATACTTTCCAGTCTGTGAACAACACAAAAGGATGAGATTATAACAAAACAACACCACATAATGAAACATGCCACATCTCTTGCACTTGCACACAATGAAATGAGCATTTACTATGTGTGCACTATATAAAAACTAGGCATACCTTCGAACTGGATCTCCAGGTACTCTTGGAGAGCCTACTTTAGTGTACAACCAAACCTTTATGTCACCTATGAGTTAGACAAGCCCCCACTATAGCAGCCCTTGATGTTTAAATCGTTGACAAACTCTGTTAGAGTGTTAGGTCAAGAACAACAAGTAATCAAAGCAAACAGTTCTGGTATGGCTGGCTGATGCAAACAAGCAATTGAACAGATGCATCAAGAAAAGAAGCAAAGAAGGAGGCTTAAAGACCATCACTTGATTGACCAGATTTAAGGGGCATTTAAACATCACGTGCAATGTATGAACTAACATAAACATTGCATATTCCAGATTCTACAATGGAATGCACATGTATTAGGTTATGCCATGTATGATGATGCCTAAATGTACACTATAGCAGACACGAGTGATTCATCATTGCACGCACAATTGAATTCCAGGTTAAGGGCCAGTTCTATTCAGCCTTTTCAGAGCTTATTGTCAAAATAAGCCATAAAAGATGTAAAGAAGTCATTTTTGAGTTATGGGCTTGGGCTTAATTTATTTCACTTTGGAGGGGTGTTTTGGGTAGAAGATCACTAAAAATTCAAGGGAAGGGGGATAGTGAAATGACTCTATTGTCTGCCTATATTACACTCAAAATGCAATTGCCCTGCCCGCTTGCATCTCCTTTCCCCTTTCCCTCTACCTCGATCCCCTGCCTGCAGCGCTAGGGTTCCTCCAGCGAGCCGTTGCCACTGGTCCCATCTGGCCTGGTCCTCGACGATGCTTTGTCCAGCTAGGCTACATGGCCGGCGGGTAGGGCCAAATCTCCCCGGCTGCTCCTCCCTCTGGTGCTGCCCCTCATTCTCATGGTCTCCAGCAGCTGCTCCACTTGATCCGTCCAACGCACTACTCCGGCGGGCGCCGCACAACTATGACTGATGCCACACTACGGCAGAAGGCACCTTATTCCCCCTCCCCTCCCCCAGGGCGTGGCCTTGAGCTGTTGTTGAAGGATGAGCTCATCCAACAAGGTGAGTATCTCCTTTGATTTTTTTGCCAAATTTTCATTCTGATCCAATATACGATGAATTGCTATGTGCTGCTTCTGCTGCTGCTATATGATGCATTGCTATGAGATGCTCCTGCTGCTGCTATATGATGAATTGCTATGAGCTGTTGCTACTATATGATGAATTGCTATGAGCTGCTGCTACTGCTGCTATATGATGAGTTGCTATAAGCTGCTCCTGCTGCTGCTATATGATGAATTGCTATGAGCTGCTTCTGCTGCTGCTATATGATGAATTGCTATGAGTTGCTCCTACTATATGATGAATTGCTATGAGCTGCTGTTGGTATATGATGAATTGCACACTGCTACTGCTGTATGATGAGTTGCTATGAGCTGCTGCTATATGATGCTTTTAGGTGGTGCTGCTATATGATAATAACCAGCCACTTGGACCATCGAATTTCAATAAATAATTGTTCTTCATTTAAATGTGGGTCATGCATTCTTCATTCAAATTAGGCAATGGGATCTCTATGGAAGACATTGACCAAAGTAGATTGTGCCAAGTAGCTGGTATCTTTGTATTTGCATTTTGAACAAATAGTGATGGTCTATTTTCCTATCATATTAATTACTGCAGTGGGTTCAATTTGTGATGTTTGCAAGTCAAATTAATTTTCATATGGGTAGAAAAATGACAAAATATAATGCAATCTAGACTTTTCACTGACCATACCAAAGATAAGCTGAAAGGAGGCAATGAAAAGAACTGGTTTGCTTATTACCTTGAGCTTATATTCACATGTGCTTATTTTCTTAGGATAACTTGTAATAAATGTCTTTAAGAAACTTGGCCAATAGAACTGACATGCAAATAACATGTCACGATGATCGCAATGGAGTGACCTACAATAGCACACTATATAGGCTCACCGTTGCCTCTCCTTTTTTTGCAACGTTCCATGAAATTACCACATACATCTTGTACTTTTTCATTGTGTAACCCTATCTGTAAGTTGACACGGCTAATTTCAGACATCTCTACATGATAATACATTGCATATCCCTTGCGCATATTTAAACCACCAATTAACGATTGTATGCATAGCATAAACTAGCCATGACCATGTGTGCTGGACTAGCAGGCACTCTAAGGGAGCCTAATGTAGTGCACTGGAATTCCTACATGCCACCTACAATTTTGTGTAATGTACTACCTCTGTTCCTAAATATATGTCTTTGTAGAGATTCTAGTATGGACCACATACAGATGTATATAGATGCATTTTCGAGTGTAGATTCACTCATTTTGCTCCGTGTGTAGCATATAGTGGAATCTCTAGAAAGACTTATATTTAGGAACAGAGGTACGAGGTAGTATCATGTATGACATCTACATATCTAATTTAGCAGCCAGTAGTAGAATTCATTGTCTGCACAAAGGGATTACTGGTCGAAAATCCTAGCAAAGCACGCTGGCAGGCACACAACAATACAAGAGAGAGAGACGCACTTACAAGATCATAACAATGCCTCAGTCCAGGATCTTGGTTGGCCAAGCTGTTAGATCTAGAAGAAACATCATCCTTGTAGTTTTTGCCAGCTGCATAACAGGTAACAGCGACATGTTAGTATATTTTAAGTACATCGGGCAGGTGATGCTGGACGGGTTTAAAGGTGAAGTACCTAGGCCACGGTGGGTGCTTGGCATCTTGCTAGACAGTGGGAATCAGGTTAGAAACGTCAAGGGTGATGACGCTGCGCTGGCTGTCGGGGTCCGGTAAGGATATCTAGAACCGTCGAGTAGGGTGTTTGTGGAGTGGCTCCGGTAGGGTGGACTACGGTGTGGGCGAAGCGGATTTGTGGACGTGGACGAGGGCGTCGGTGAAGCTGCTCCGGTGGTAGGGTTAAGGATGGTGTCGATGATGCGGATCTACGGCCGTGGACGGGGCGTCAGAAGCTGCTCCAGTAGGTTGGATGAGGGTGCGACAAAGTGGATCTGTGGCTGTGGACTTGTGAGTTGGCAAAGCGGTCCTGGTAGGGTTGATAATGGTATAGGCGAAGCTACTCCGGTAGGGTTGACGATGGTGTCGGCAAAGCGGCTCCGATAGGGTTGAGAAAGGTGTCGGCGAGGAGGATCAGAGGCCGTCAATGGGGGCGTCGGTGGGGTGGCTTCGGGGGGTGTGGACGAAGCGTCTCCGGCGGGGAGCACGAATGAGCCGCTGCAGATGCGCTGCGGTTGACGAGAGTACCTGCGAAGCAGATCTGGCACCATGGACAAGGCCAACACTGAATGGGCTGTGCTATAGTGGTGGATGAGCAGTCTACTTGTTTCTAGTGGAGGTAGGAGGGGTAGATGCGGCCGTAGAAGCAGATCCGGCGAGGTGGACGCCACTGGCAGTGAATGGGCTCTGGTACACCGGTGGATGATCAGTCTAGGGTTTCGAGAGGGGAAGGGTAGAAAGGCCGATGATGGACGGCATGATGTAAGATGCTCTGGTGCTATGGAGTTAGTCGTTTTTGCAGGAGGGGAGAGGAAATGGGGTGTCGTGTGGTGGGGGGAACCGGAAGTTACCAAAGTAGCCCCGACCTATTATGTAGATGAGGGTGGTATTGTAACTGTTGTTCTCCGTGCACCAAGGACAAAAGGGAAATTTCACATGCTAAAGACTAGGTGGCGGAAATTTTAGAAGGAGGCAGGAGATTTTGCCGCTTGCGGGATCGTTCGTATCCAGTTTCAACTAATTTTGGATCGTGCTAGCGAGAAGGTCATGCGAGACTGTGTACACAGGGCACACGTCAGCAGTTAATAACTGGTGTGAAGTCCACTCCAGTAAAAAAGACAATAACTCGGGATGATGCGCCGATAGCTTGGACATTCACACGGGCGCGACCAATCATACGGGTGTAGAGGCGCGTTCACAAAAAAGGGATCAAACGCTCAGCCTATGTATTTCTCGTGTGAATAGATAATTTAGTGCCATTGGTTATTTACTTTAAACATAATGCATTGACGTGTTAGTGTAGAGGGGCACAAAAAGAAATGGATATTGTAGTCCCACAAAAGAAATGGATTGTAACGCCCTCGATGCGGCTATATCTCCCACGTGTCGAAGCACGACTTAGAGGCATAACCGCATTGAAAGCAATGTTGCAAGTGAGGTAATCTTCACACAACCCATGTAATACATAAGGGAAAGATACATAGTTGGCTTACAATCGCCACTTCACACAATTACATGAATAAAGCATTACATCATCCAGATACAATCAAGGTCCGACTACGGAACCAAAATAAAAGAAGACTACCCCAAAAGCTACACAGATCCCCGATTGTCCCGACTGGGCTCCACTACTGATCAACTAGAACGAAACAACACAAAGGACAAGATCTTCATCGAGCTCCTCCTGAGCTTGGTTGCGTCACCTGCTCGATAACATCGGCACCTGCAAACTGGTTTTGGAAGTATCTGTGAGTCACGGGGACTCAGCAATCTCACACCCGCGCGATCAAGACTATTTAAGCTTATGGGTAAGGTAAAGGTATGAGGTGGAGCTGCAGCAAGCGACTAGCATGTATGGTGGCTAACATACGCAAATGAGAGCGAGAAGAGAAGGCAAAGCACGATCGATGAACTATGATCAAGAAGTGATCCTAGAGCAACCTACGTCAAGCATAACTCCAACACCGTGTTCACTTCCCGGACCCCGCCGAGAAGAGACCATCACGGTAACACACACGGTTGATGCATTTTAATTAAGGTCAACTTTAGGTTTTCTACAACCGGACATTAACAAATTCCCATCTGCCCATAACCGCGGGCACGGCTTTCGAAAGTTCAAAACCCTGCAGGGGAGTCCCAACTTAGCCCATCACAAGCTCTCACGGTCAACGAAGGATATTCCTTCTAGCGGGAAGACCCGATCAGGCTCGGAATCCCGGTTACAAGACATCCTCGACAATGGTAAAACAAGTCCAGCAACACTGCCCCAATGTGCCGACAAATCCCGATAGGAGCTGCACATATCTCGTTCTCAGGGCACACTCAGATGAGCAGTCCGTACAACTAAAACCAGCCCTCGAGTTTCCCTGAGGTGGCGCTGCAAGGGGCTCTAGTTTGGACCAACACTCAGAGGAGCACTAGCCCGGGGGGGTTAAAATAATGATGACCCTTGAGTCTGCAGAACCCAAGGGAAAGAAAAGGCTAGGTGGCAAATGGTAAAACCAAGGTTGGGCATTGCTGGAGGAGTTTTATTCAAGGCGAACTGTCAAGGGGTTCCCATTATAACCCAACCGCGTAAAGAACGCAAAATCCGGGAACATAACGCCGATATGATGGAAACTAGGGCGGCAAGAGTGGAACAAAACACCAGGCATAAGGCCGAGCCTTCCACCCTTTACCAAGTATATAGATGCATTAATTAAATAAGAGATATTGTGATATCCCAACAAAATATCCATGTTCCAACATGGAACAAACTCCAATCTTCACTTGCAACTAACAATGCTATAAGAGGGGCTGAGCAAACCGGTAACATAGCCAAACAACGGTTTGCTATGACATGGTGGGTTAGAGGCTTGGCTCAACAATATAGGAGGCATGATAAGCAAGTGGTAGGTATCGTGGCATAGGCATAGCAAAAGAGCGAGCATCTAGCAAGCAAAGATAGAAGTGATTTCGAGGGTATGGTCATCTTGCCTGAGATCCCACAAGGAAGAAGAACGAGTCCATGAAGAAGACAAACGGACGTAGTTGAACGAATCCTCACAAACACGACGTTATCGGAACTAACCCGAAGAAGCAACACCGGAAAGAAGCAAACAACATAGTAAACAACCACCACATAGACATGGCATGATGCACAACCAAGTATGATGCATGTCCGGTTTAATGAGGCATGGCATGGCAAAAAGCACAAACAACCCTACAAATTAAGTGGAGCTCAATATGCAACGAGTTGCATATTGACGAAACACCACGACAAGTTATTTAATTCGATCTCGTTTTTGTACCCAACAATATTAAATGTTATTAAGCATGTCAAGAGGTGAAACATAAAGGAATTATCTATCTAAACAATTTAAATGGGGCCGGATATAGCAAACAACAAATCCGGTAAATCCCCATATGCATTTAGCAAATTAATGCAAACAACAATTTTAAACATTCTTGATGTTGTTAACATGATGCGGATGACATATGTAAGTTTATGCAATTTTTATGAAAATGTTGGCAAGAGCATTATGAAGCATTTGTCACCGTGGTGGAAAGAAAAGGGGTGCCACGGCAACGATAACGGTAACGGTGCCACGGCAACGTTCCGGTTCCGGTACTCGATTGAGATGCCGGGGCAAAAAAAGAAGTGTGACGAGAGCGTGTCATGCAAGATGATGGGGCACTCCCGGATACCGGGTGTCCCATGAGTCGACGATGGTGACAAGGCAACAGAGGGGCAACGTGCACCGACAATTCGAGCACGGAGCAAGCACGAGTATCTCATACATCACACATGCATTAGGTCACGGGCGGCCGTCTCGACGGTTATACCTTTCGGAGCATGAATAGGGGACGATTCTCATTCGTAGAGGGAAGTAGGCGTTCTCGCGACGACGGTAGTGGTACATGTTTATCGGTGGTCGAACATGATGATCCGGAGAGGGTACTTGGCAACATGCGCATCGTCGGTATTTGTACACAAACGTTGTCGGACTTGACGGGTTCGCGTCTCCGAACGTAATGGTACACGTTCACGGAGTAGGTCGTACACGTCGTCGGTAGATGTTCACTTGACGGCCTTCAACGGCGGTAGTTGTTCTCGTTTCATCATGGAAGTAGTTGCACAACTCATAGCGGTACTTGACGATTTCGGAGACGGCGGAAGACGAACTTGGCGGTCCTCGTCGTCCTGGTACTTGGCGTTATTTCCGGTTCGGTGATTGTTTTAGGCGTCGGACGTCGTGGAGGAACGTGACGTTCTTAGCGATTTCGAAGACGGCGGTAGTGGAAGTAGTGGTTCCCGTTCCATAGTCGAACTTGTCGAATCCGAACTCTTCGAGGGTCGTCGTGGTACTTGACGATATCCAGGACAAACTTGTGACTTGCCGATCTCCGTCAGGGTACTTCATCTCGGGTTTTGGCGACGATAGTCGTTCCAGGCATGGGCGTCGAGGTACTTGGCAACAACTGGGTTTTTTTTGACGATCCGGCGAGACGACATGGTCCGGGGCAGTCTTGAACTTGATGGTCTCGATCTCCAAAGTGGCACAAGGAGAGATGCACGGTCGTGGTCATCTTCGGCCCTAGGGCTCCATGATGGCGCCGTGGTGGTCTTGTAGCAGCAGCCAGGGCGTCGGGGAGGAGATGGTTGTGGCGAGGTGATCAGAGGCGTGATGAGGTGGTCCTGGTCATGTCAAGAGAGGCAGCGGGGCGACGCCCTTGCCGGACAGCGCTGGAGCAAGAGAACCCTGGAGAGGCCGAAGGTGCTTGCAGGAGGTGCCCACGGCTGGAGCAGAGGAGGGGTCAACGCCCGGCGACGAGGTGCAGCGGCAGGAGCTTCGAGCTCGGCCGGCTGCGGCCATGGAGGACGGCGACGCGGAGGTGGGGCCCTTGAGGGCGCGGCGCTCCAGGTTGTTGGTGTCCGGCAGGGTCGCGGTAGCCGGCCTCCGGCGAGGGAGCCGAACGGAGGCGGGGCGATGGCGGCACTGGAGGGACGGGGAGAGGGAGCGAGGCGGCGGAGATGGTTGCGGGCGCGGGTGCCATGGGGAGGTGACAACACGGAGGAGGGAAGGCTGCAGGGGCAGTGATGGTTGACGACGAGGGCGACGGGGAGGTCCGGTGGCATGGCACCAGGGGTAGCAAGGAGGAGGTCGGGCATGGGGGTCTTGCGGTGGAGGCGGCGACGCGGACTGGAGGTGTGCGCAGGCTGCGAGGGAGGGAGAGGGGATTGAGCGGTTCTGGGTCTGCGGGGTTGGAGGGAAGGAGATGGAGGAGATGGGATCGAATGTGGCTCTCTGGCGGCGGGGTGGAGACGAGGGAGAGGTAGAGATCGACAGGAGGGGGGTCGTGCTAGGTTTCGGCAACATATGGTCCTAGTGGATGCGGCTGCAGGAGGCCCAAGTGGCCTAGGGAGGCCGGCCTGGTAGGTTGCGGTAGTTGGGAGGCCCAGCTGGCTCATGGGCTTTCTTCCCCCTCTCTTACTCTTTTCAAAACAGAAGATAAAGATGAAGAAAAGGGAAGAAAAGAAAAGGGTATAGAAAGAGTTTGGGCACGGGGATAATTTTCCCGGACTCGTAAAAATGCGATGGTTCCAAGAAAATTGGAGTGAGCAAGATTGCAAGGTTAAATTCAAATTCAGTTGAATACAATTCAAATCAATTTGAATTGGGACTAGGTTTTTGAAGTGCCCGAAAATATTGAGACTTTAAGAGGAGCCTCAAAGAAAGGATAAGAATTGTTGGCAAAGTTTGAGGCAAGGAATTGAGATAGAAAAAGCATGGAACTTAAACTGCAGGTGTGTTATGGTTGATTCCACCTCAATGGAATATTTAATAGTAGCTCCCTAAAATATTGGGAGAATAAGTTTTAAAGAGAAATCACCATAGTGAATATCCCTTGATTTAAATGGACCGAAGATCCATGCAATTTAATTGGTTGAGTTTTAAAAAAATTAAATGGCATGATGCAAAGCTCATGATGCAAAGATGAATGCAATCAAACCAACAACTCACACGACGAAACTCGGAAAACATGGAAGGTGTCTGAAGCTCCGGTCTTGGGGCATCACATGGATATTGTAGTTCGCTACTTAAAAGTGTTACCTCATATGATTACATATCCTCCATTTCATAAATTGCGTACCCGTTGAATTCATATATGAATATTACATATATTACTTCGTAATAGAACCTTAAATCATCCAAGACTAATGAATTTGAATGCAAGAGTAACAAATGGTGCATGTACATGATATCTACATTGGTTGTTTGAAGAAACATCATTGTAACTTTGGCGTGCACAATTGAAAATGTTTATTTAGATTGAAAAAATGTGATATGTGAGTGTCCAATCTTTATAGCGTTGAATCGATATTGTACCTTTGGCCACAATACGAAGTAGATATTGATTTATGTTCAAGTGATGCACGTCCATGATCTCTAGATAGTGATACGAGAATGAATTGTGCAATCTCTCTCACACGCATACATATCTCATTTCCCCGTGGGCATCGGAATCACACACGCGCACTTCGCGTATTTCTCTCCCTCTGTCAAGATTATAATTCGTATTTCTACCCCGTCCTACAAGTCTCTCACACAGAAACACACACGCTCTCTCTGTCGAACACGCCCACCCCTTTAATTCCGCCCACCCACAGCCACTAATGTCTCAAAGTATAATATATCTTCTCACACATATGCCTAAGGTTAACTCGAGTTCCGGAACATATATGAATACAATGGGATTCCAGCAGAGCACCTTTTGTTTTTGAGATTTCTCCCTCTCTCTCTCTCTCACATCACTAAACTCACACAACACATGGCATAGACATTGTTTATTCACTTCATTTTTTTTCGGCACTTGCATGACACCCGTTTGTTTATATAGTGATGCTTTAAGTATGCCCTCGCACACATGCTATCTACCTATCCCTTAATAGAGATATGTGTCACACAAACTCCTTCTCCCTACTAGCAAGATGCACATGCGTTGCACGGAACAATCAAGATGCAATTTGTATGAGTAGTTTATCTTGGAGAAAAGGATGAATGAGGAATGCCTTATTTTCAAATGTGGAGAGGGGTGTGGGTACCTTTTTGCAAAATTGCCATAGTTTCCTTCCTATCCGTCAGATATAAATCGGATGGCCTATATTGCAGGATGGCAGGAACACCATCATCACCAACTCTGTTTTTTATAAGAGTAGAGATATGTAAGTGTCACTGCCCCCCCACCCACACACACACACTTCCCGACACCGAAGGAGTAGGGTGACACCTCGATCTTGATACTAATCTATCGACTGGCTTCTCTCTCAAACACAACACACACACACACTACCCGACACCGAAGGAGTAGGGTGGCACCTCGATCTTGATAGTAATCTATCTACTCCTCTTTCAAACACACACACATACACACACACTCGCTAGTTGTGCCTCTGTGCCTACCGCACACACTCTCGATACGTCTTTCTCTCCCTCCCCTCCCCACCCCAACCCCAACAATGACACAGAAGGGTGACAACTCGATCTGATCTTAATCTGTCAATTGGTTTCTCTCTCAAACATTGTGTCTCTGTGCCTCGCTCAGACACACTCGATACGTCTTTTCTTCGTAGCCTCGATATGTAGACTTCTCGCGCGCGCACAGCTGTAGTGACGATGACGCTGAACCCAGTGTGCCTTGTTTTTACCGGCCTCATGTGATAGTTTTCACCCTGTTTTCTGTTAATTAACAAGGCAACCTTTTCTTTGTTACTACTAGTGAATCTGAAATCATTCGGGGCAGACATAAAATATATCACTTCAACCCAATTATCGCAAGTAACTATTTTAAAAGAAACTAGCTAGATGCCCGTGCGTTGCAGGAACATCAAGATGCATTTGTATGAGTAGTTTATCTTGTGAGAGACTAGCAAGATGCCCATGCATTGCACGGAACATCAAGATGCATTTATATGAGTAGTTTATCTTGTGAGAGAAAAGGATGAACGAGGGAAGGCCTTATTTGCAAATGTGGAGAGGGGTGTGGGTATCTTTTTGCAAAATTTCCATAGTTTCCTTCCTATCCGTCAGATATAAATGACGGCCTATATTGCAGGATGGCAGGCACACCATCATCACCAACTCTGTTTTTTATCTCTACTCCTATAAAAGACTCAGTTGGTGATGATGGTGTGTCTGCCATCCGTCATTTCTGACCATCAGATCTGCATCTAACGACTATGATGTAAGTCGTGGCATTTTTGCAACAAGACCCCACTTCTCTGCTCCAATTTGCAGAAACCCCTTAGTATCTTGAAACCAACCACATCCCTCCCCCACCTCATCAAACACACAAGGAATATATTTTGAGTGAAACCTAATACGAGTATATTTTTAGTGATATATACACCAAACTAGAGTGTTTTTCTTTCAAGTTTGTGAACATGTATTATTCTATTTTGGATCCGTTGCAACGCACGGGCACATTGCTAGTAAGAGTAGAGAAAAGGATGAACGAGGGAAGGCCTTATTTGCAAACGTGGAGAGGGGTGTGGGTATATCTTTTTGCAAAATTGCCATAGTTTCCTTCCTATCCGTTAGATATAAATCCGACGGCCTATATTGCAGGATGGCACGCACACCATCATCACCAACTCTGTTTTCTACTCCCTCCGTTCCTAAATATTTGTCTTTTTAGAGATTTCAACAAGTGACTACATATGGAGCAAAATGAGTGAATCTACACTCTAAAATATGTCTACATACACATCCGTATGTGGTAGTCCATTTGAAATCTGAAAAAGACAAATATTTAGGAACGAATGGAGTATAAGAGTAGACATGGAGATATATCTCCAGCATGGTCTACAACAAAAATGTGCTGGACTGGTTAGCGCCGGATGCTCGCAACGCGATGACATGAGTTCGAATTCTGTCTTTAACTTTAGATTTTATATTATATATTACTTATTTAATATATACTTCTTTCGCTACTATACTGACAGTGGAACCCACAGAGTACTTAGAATACAAGATTAAGGATGGACTTGTTTCTTTTTAACTTTCTGTACGAAGCTGTAGCCACCCTGCAAGTCACGTGTACACTGTACATGCAATTAACTTTTTATAGAGGGAGAATCATACACGCAATTAACTCAAATGGATTGGATGTGACTCTATTATTTCCAGCATAAGAGCATCTCCAACGGCAGCCGGCAAATTTCCTCCCGCTTCCTTCCACGGAGGACGACATCAAACGCCAGCGGCATACATTTTCACAACTCTAACCAACCAGATGAAATTCGTGCAAACACGGACTGTTTTCATATAAGCATGAATTTCGTATAAAAAAGCCGGATCTTCATATAAACATGATGGATTTCATTACATTTACATGAACTAAGCGGTGCTAATCCGGCTCTCTTGGTATAATTAATACTCTCCGTCCGGAAATACTTGTCCTAGAAATGGATGTATCTAGACTTATTTTAGTTATAGATACATCCAATTTATCCATTCTTAGAACAAATATTTCCCGCCAGAGAGGGAGTACCTAATCTAAATGGCCGCCCGCGGATCCCTTTGTCTTCCTCATGTCCGGCAGACACTTGCGGGGTCGACGAAGGTCCTCGGAAGAGACGAAGCAGCAAAGAAACCACCTGAATGCGCAGTCGTCGCCTCAGCGGTGGCCTTCATGGGACCCAAGTGGCGGCGGCCTCCCGTGTTCTACTTCTCCTCGATGATGGCGGCGACACGGAGAAGCTGGCCACCGACTCGTCGCTCTCCACGCACCCGCTTCTGTCTCTGCCTGCATGGCATTGTGCAGGCACAGGAGGCGCGACCGCATGCACGAGAGGCGCACCCACAGACATGGGAGGCGTGGCCACCGCAAACATTGGTGGCACGGTAAGACGCGGCAGCGACGACGCCCGTACCGGCATGCTCGCCGCCGTGCCAGCGTGGAGCAACTCGCTACTCTTCATCGAGCTGAACTGGAGCGGCGAGTTGCTGAACCACGCGCCAGATTGGGGTGGCAACTGGCTCCGTCGGGCCAAGCGAGGTTGGTGAAGCACCGAGCGGCCTCGCTCGTATCCGGAGGGCTCGGCGGGCCACCCAGCCGGGTAATATGTCGGAGAACGGCTCATCGGAAGCCATCAGAAGAGTGGAGAAAATAGTGAAGGAGGAGATGGAGGAGCGGCGGAGGGGTGCGATTCTTGCCCGCTGTCTGTTCTGGCCTCGTGTAAATAGAGGGCGGACGGTAGGAGCTTGGCCGGCGTCTGGCCTCATTTAAACTGAGGGAGGACGGGAGGAGCTCGGCCGGTGTTGCGTTTAATTCCGGCCCGCTCATGAACGGACGTGTGGCCGGAGTAGGATTCTCTGTTTGCATGCGGGTTTAACGGAGTGGTTTAATGGAGGCGCCGGGCATGCAGCAGGCGGCGGAGTACTATTTGATTTGACAGTAGTAATGAGCCGTCAAATCAAAAAGGCCCTTTCCTCTTGTGAAACCGACCGAGCTAGACTGCCTCGCCCTCTAGCCTTTTTAAAAAATGCATATACTCCACTTTTGTACAGTAGTAGTATGCCGAAGAACGGCTCCTCGGAAGCCATCGGAAAGTAAAAATGGTGAAGGAGGTACATATGGGGGAGCGGCGGAGGGAGTATTCGTTGTCTGCTGGGTTTAAATAGAGCAGACGGTAGGAGCTTCGGCGTCTGGCTTTAAACTGAGGGCGGACGGGAGGAGCTCGGCCGGTGTTGTGTTTAATTTTGGCTTGCCCATGAACGGACGTGTGGCCGGAGTAGGTTTCTTGGTTTGCATGTGGGTTTAACAGAGGGGTTTGATGGAGGTGAGGAGGCGTGTTCAGCCGGGCGTGCAGCGGGTGGTGCAATACTATTCGATTTGATAGCGGGCGGCGCAGTTTCCGATATGCTTTAATGCAGACGAGGGAGGGGTAGCGGTTACCGAAATGTTGAACGGCCAATGATGCATCCTCCTTCAATTAGCATCGTGAATGCATGAGGGAAGTAATGGGAGGAGGACCGGGAAAGGAGGCTGCACGACGTGAATGCAATGCAGTTTGCACTCATAGAAAGGCGCCCCTCCATTCCAATGCATCTACCACATCGTACGCACCTAAGAATTTGCCTAAGCACCTACACTAAGCGCAAAAGTGCCCACTCCATACCCATGGCGGCGATGCGCGCGAGCGGCCAGCGGCTGTGCCAGATGGTGCACGACGCCGGCCTGCGGCATGGCGCCGAGCATCATCTCCAAACAGTGTTCGTGACCGCTGGTGGATGGCTGTTGTCAACGCCAACTACGACTCTCAGTTGGAACAGATGATCGTTGCCACCACCAACAAGTTCACCATCCTCAAGAAGCTCGCGGACGACATTGCCATACTCCTCCATCCCGCGCACCTGGGCTCCTCATTTCCTGCCACCCTAATCGGCCTCCATGGCCAGAACCTCTTTCAAGGATTGGTGGCCCTGCGACTGCCCGCCGACGCCACAAAGAATGTCCACCTGGAGGTCGCAGAGGGAGTCCTGGACTAAGGGGGTCCTCGGGTGTCCAATCTATTGGATATGGGCCGGACTGATGGGTCGTAAGGATACAAAGACCAAAGACTCTACCCGTGTCCGGATAGGATTCTCCTTGGCGTGGAAGGGAAGCTTGGCGACCAATGTTGAAGATTCCTTTCTCTGTAACCGACCTTGTGTAACCCTAGATCCCTCCTGTGCTTATATAAACCGGAGGGCTAGGTCCGTAGATAGGCCGAATCTCATAATCATAGCCAGACTAGACTTTTAGGGTTTAGTCATTACGATCTCGTGGTAGATCAACTATTGTAATACTCATATTCATTCAAGATCAATCAAGAAGGACGTAGGGTATTACCTCCATAGAGAGGGCCCGAACCTGGGTAAAACATTGTGTCCCCTGTCTCTGTTACCATCGATCCTAGATGCACAGTTCGGGACCCCCTACCCGAGATCCGCTGGTTTTGACAGTGACATTGGTGCTTTCATTGAGAGTTCCATTTTGCCATCCTCAAAAGGTTTGATGGCTCCTTCAATCATCTACAATGGCGCTGTCCAAGGGGAGGTCTTCCTCCCCGGAGAGATCTTCGTGTTCGGCGGCTTCGCACTGTGGGCCAACTCGCTTGGCCATCTGCAGCAGATCGACAGCTACGCGGCCGTCAGGTCAAATTCGAGAGCTTGAACTACGTCGCGGATATCCGCGGAGACTTGATCTTCAATGGATTCGATACCATGACAATCGCTCCCCGTCACCTCGATGAACATGACTTAGATCTGTCATTGGGCCATACCCAGGAAATTCCACCTGTAACTGTTCTAGCCTTAGATCCGGAGCAGGTCGCGCCATCCGAGGACAGGAAGCTTAACCCCGCCATGGAAGCCGCAGACTCCACGGTGTTGGAGCCGCACACAGACCTAACCTCTGGTAATGCCTGTGTCACCGGAACCTCGGGCTCGTTTCCGGTTAAAAGTTCCGAACTATGTATGTCCGCGCATGTCGAGCATGATCTGTTATCGATCGCCGAATTCAGCACCGCGGACATCTTCCGGCACTCACCCTTGGGCGATGTGTTGAATTCATTAAAAAATCTATCCTTAGAGGGGGATTCACAGCCAAACTATATCCGCTTCGAACTAGAAGCTGATGACAGGGAATTTTGCTCCCCGCTCGCCACCCACTTCATAGCCACTGTCGAAGACTTAACTGACATGCTCGATTACGGCTCCGACGATGTCGACGGTATAGACGATGATGCCGGAAAATAAGAGGCCCAGAACCCGCCATACACCGGACGCTGGATGGCCACTTCCTCGTACAATGTATACATGGTGGATGCACCAAAGGAGAACAACGACGATGACAAAGAAGATCCAGTTGAGGATAAACCTCCTAAGAGACAATCGAAACACTGGCGTCAGCGGCCTCGCTCTAAGTCACGCCGCAGTAAAGATAGAAACACCGACACAGGAGAAGATAACACTCCGGAAGGTGCCGAAGACAGTGAAGACCCCGTTGACGCAGCTATCGAACAGGATGAACGGGAAGATGGGTAGGTTAGCCCTGGTAAACATGCCACACACAAGGACTCGGAGGACAGTAATTATCTTCCATTCTTCGAGGATGAGGCGAGCCTCGGCACCGAGGATTTAATATACTTGCTTTGCATACTAAACACCTTACCCTCCGCGATCTTCCTGACCTCTTGGATCTCCTGGAGGGCACCCCGAGCTTCAACCCGGGCTGCTTCCATGCTTTGACGAGCCTTGGAGAGTTCGGTCTCTCGAGCCGAAACATCGCCCTCCAGGGTCTCGTACTTCTTCACCGCGTCCTGGAGCTCTTGATGGACCTCATTCAGCCGGGCCCTCAGCTTCTTGCGAGCGGCCTGCTCCTTGACAGCTTTCCCCTCAGCTTTGGTCAGGGGCCTTTTTCAGGGCCTCGACCTCGGTCGTCGCCCCTACACATATAATGACACTATGGTCAGTATACATCATTTAATCTTTTCGAATATATAGCAAGCCATTGCATACCTTGCTGGTCTTCCAACTGCTTCCTCGCTTGGCCGAGTTCCTCCTCGTCCCACTCCAGTCTCTGCTTTAGTCCAGAGACTTCGGCAGTGTGAGAGGTCGCGGCCAGCAATGAAGCCTGCATATTCACATTAGACACATTTTAGTTAGTTTACTGCAAAATTTCATTGATCCTCTGTCCAGCTTCTCTTTCTGAACACCGGACAGTGTCTCAGGGGCTACTGTCTATATTGGGATTTTCTCGGTTAAATGCTACTTTACCTCAAAACCTGTCAGCAGGCCGTTGTAGGCTTCGATCAGTCCGCTCTTAATAGACTGAACCTTCTCAATCACCGTACCCACAAGGATACAGTGTTCTTCCACAATGGAAGCGCCTCGTAGCGCTTCCAATAGATTATCCGACGCCTCTGGTTGGACAGAGGTCGCCGGTGGGACGGGCACGCCTCCTTCTCTTGATGGAGGCTGCTTGTCGGACTCCGGGGCCGTATGGGTCTCCAGATCCGTGCTCAGAGGGGGGCCGAATTGAGCACGGCCCCCATCGTCAGTCCCCATGGGGGCTAGTTCCCCCATGTGTCCACTGGCCGAGGTATCGCCCTCCGGCACCGCCTTGACGGCCTCCCGAACCTCTCCCTGGCCTGGGAAGGTCCTTTGGGACAGCACCTCGTCATCTCCCTTGGCCTTAGGAGAGTAAGCGGCCGGCGGTGTCTCGCTGGCCATCTCCTTTGAGTCCAACGAGCCTCTTGATGAGGATCGCTGGGAGCTGTCGTGGGCCGGACTGCAATAACATGATTAAACTATATGAAATACCATAAGGTGGAAAAGCCGAATAAATGAACGTGTACGTGTTCTTAGCACTCATGATGCGGCCAGGGGCTTGTTCCGGGGGCGTCACTCCGGACTACTATCGACGTCCCACGCAGAGCTGCCCACGAGAGTGCCTTTCCCCTTCTTGGGCGCCTCCGCCTCCAGAATTGTGGAGGCCGCGCTCTTCTTCCTCCCCCCATCAGGGGAGAATCGCTCTCCTCCTCCTCCTCCTCCTCATCGTCGTCGTCGTCTTCGACAGCGAAGGAGCGGGTCTTGTCTTCAGACTCTCGCCCGAAGCGCCCTTGCAGCGGGGTCCACTCCGGACCCCCTTGGCCTTCACATGGGCCTTCTTCTTCGGCGCCTTATAGGGCGCCGGCACCAGCATCTTCGCTAAACATGGGATGACTGGTTCTTCAGGCAGCGGGGCCGGACACTGGATCTGCTTCGCCCTCTCCATCCAGTCCTGAAGAAGCAATGATAATAAAAGCTTAGATATCGTCCTCGAAACAAGCAAGTAGGGGATGCGTTAAAAATAACATACCTCGTTGGCGAGGTGGTTAATGTCATGCCCGCGGTCCGAATCTATGGCCGGCGGTGCCTCGTTGCCCTTGAAGAGCAACTTCCAGGCGTCTTCGTGAGGAGTTTCGAAGAGCCTCTTCAGGGTATGGTGCTTCTTCAGATTGAACTCCCATAGAGGGCGGCTTCAGCTTTGGCACGGGAGAATCCTGCGAACTAGCATCACCTGGATTATATCGACAAGCTTGATATCTTTGTCCACCATACTTTGAACGCGCATTTGCAGCGCTATCAGCTCATCTGGCAAACACCATTTCTGGCTCTTCTCAACCCAGGAGGTGAGCCGCATTGGAGCGCCGAAGTTGAATTCGGCAGTTGCGACCCAGTTTGCGTCGCGGGGTTCTGTGATGTAGAACCATTGTTTCTGCCATTCCTTGACAGTCTCCACGAAAGTGCCTTTCAACCAGGAGACATTGGTCAGCTTGCTCACCATGGCGCCTCCGCACTCCACGTGCTGGCCATCCACCACCTTCGGGTTCACGTTGAAGACCTTGAGCCACAGCCTGAAGTGGGGTTGGATGCAGAGGAAGGCCTCACACATGATGATGAACGCCGAGATGTTGAGGAAAGAGTTCAGGGATAGATCATGGAAGTCTATCCTGTAATAGTACATCAGCCCACAGACGAAAGGGTGAAGTGGAAACCCTAGCCCGCGGAGGAAATGAGGGACGAATACTGAGGGAGTCCTGGACTAAGGGGTCCTCGGGCGTCCGGCCTGTCATCCATGGGCCGGACTAATGGGCTGTGAAGACATGAAGGCCGAAGACTGTACCTGTGTCCGGATTGTAATCTCCTTGGTGTGGAAGGCAAGCTTGGTGGCCGACTATGAAGATTCCTTCTTATGTAACCGACTCTATGTAACCCTAGATCCCCCCCGTGTCTATATAAATCAGAGGGGTTAGTCAGGAAAGGATATATTCATTACCATAGTCATACAGGCTAGGCTTCTAGGGTTTAGCCACTATGATCTCGTGGTAGATCAACTCTTGTAACACTCATATTCATCAAGATCAATCAAGCAGGAAGTAGGGTATTACCTGCATAGAGAGGGCCCGAACCTGGGTAAACATCGTGTCCCCCGTCTCCTGTTACCATCGATCCTAGACGCACAGTTCAGGACCTCCTACCCGAGATCCGCCGGTTTTGACACCGACATTGGTGCTTTCATTGAGTGTTCCACTGTGCCGTCAACAGAAGGTTCGATGGCCCCTTCAATCGTCTATAGTGACGCTGTCCAAGGAGAAACCTTCCTCCCCGAACAGATTTTCGTGTTCGACGGCTTCGTACTGCGAGCCAACTCGCTTGGCCATCTGGAGCAGATTGATAGCTATGCCCCTGGCCACCAGGTCAGATTTGGAATCTTGAACTACGTTGCGGATATCCGTGGAGACTTGATCTTCAATGGATTTGAGACAGCAGCGATCGCTCCACCTCGCCCCGATGAACATGACTTAAATCTGTCATCGGATCACATCCAGGAGATGGTCCCTGTTGCTGCAACGGCTTTAGAAACCGGAGCATATCGCGCCATCCGAGGCCACAGTGTCCGCGGCGCTCGAGCCGCATGCAGACTCAACACCCTGCAATATTTGCGCCAACGGAACTCCGGACTCGCCTCCGGTTATCAGTTCCGGACCATGTACGCTTGCGGACACCGAGCTAGATCGGTTATCGATCTTCGAATTCAGCGCCACAGACGTTTTTAAGCACTCACCTTTGGGCGATGTGCTAAACTCTCTAAATAATTTGTCCTTGGAGAAGGACTCATAGCCGAACTATGTTCGGTTCAAGCCAGAGGCTGATGACGGGAAATTTTGCTTCCCACCCGCCACCCACTTCATAGCCACCGTCGATGACTTAACCGACATGCTTGATTACGGCTCCGAGGACATCGACGGTATGGACGACGATGCCGACAAGGAGCAAGGCCAAGACCCGCCATTTACTGGACATTGGACGGCCACCTCTTCGTACGATGTGTACATGGTCGACACACCTAAAAAAGCTAGCGACGATGACAAAGGAGATCCAGTTGCGAATAAACCTCCTGAGGCACAGTCCAAACGCCGGCGCCCTAAACGCCGCTCCAAGCCTCGTCGCTCAAAACATGGCAACACTGGCACTAGAGAAAATAGTACTCCGGGAGACATCGAAAACAATGAAGACCCTGTCAGGGCTGCATCCGAACAGGAGGAACAAGACAATGGGCAAGATAACCCTGATAAACAGGCCATGCCCAATGACCCAGATGATGATAGTTATCGTCCAGTCTCTGAGGATGATGAGAACCTCAACAATGAGTACTTCATCGTGCCTGAGGCACCCCTCAAGTAGGAGCGCTTCAAGCGCCAGCTAATAGCCACTGCAAGAAGCCTAAAGAAGAAGCAATAGCAACTCCAAGCTGATCAAGACCTGCTCATTGACAGGTGGACTAATGTCCTGGCAGCCGAAGAATACGGCCTTGAGCGCCCAGTCAAGAGTTACCCAAAGCGCAGACTGCTACCTCAGGTCGATGAGGAGGCACCAGATCCCTACCTCCCTCACGCAATGCAGACCGACCACCACGTGGTCGGGATAGTGTGGCGGACCGACCACCCCGCGGTCGGGATAAAATGACAACTCAGGCCGGACAATAGCCCACCCCACCACCTTGCAAAAACAGGGATAGAACAACTCGGGACCATACATACGACCTTCGGCAGGATCTGGACAGTAGAGCAGGACACACTAGATCAATCTACGGATCACGAGGACGCTTCCCGACTCGGGATGACGGCTACCTATTCGGATGTGACAAACCTAGTCACACCCGGGCCGATAACCGCAGACGGACTTCATCGGAGGTACACCGTGACGCGGCCCGATATAGAGGCGCCACACACCCTCTTTGCTTCACAGATGAGGTGCTGGATCACGAATTCGCCGAGGGGTTCAAGCCCGTCAATATTGAATCATACGACGGAACAACCGATCCTGCAGTATGGATTGAGGACTTTATTCTCCACATCCACATGGCCTGTGGAGACGACCTCCACGCCATCAAATACCTCCCACTAAAGCTCAAAGGGCCAGCTTGACACTGGCTAAATAGCCTGCCCGAAAATTTCATCGGCAACTGGGAGGACTTGGAAGAAGCCTTCCTCGACAACTTCCAAGGTACATATGTCCGGCCACCCGATGCCGATGACTTAAGCCACATAGTTCAACAACCTGGAGAATTAGCCAGAAAATTCTGGACTAGGTTCCTAACCAAAAAGAACCAGATCGTTGACTGTCCGGATGCCGAAGCCCTAGCGGCCTTTAAGCATAACATCTGTGACGAATGGCTCGCCCGCCACCTCGGCCAAGAAAAGCCGAGGTCCATGGCAGCCCTCACGGCACTTGTGACCCGCTTTTGCACGGGAGAGGATAGTTGGCTGGCTCGCAGTACAAACACAACCAACGAAGCAGGCCCCTCTGAGGCCAAAAACAGCACCAGCAAGCTCCGGCGCAACAGACACAAACGCCGAAGCAATGGCGATAGCACCGATGACACTACAGTTCACGCCGGATTCAGTGGCTCCAAGTCTGGCCAGCGAAAGAAGCCCTATAAAAGGAACAGCGGAGGACCATCCAGCTTGGACCGCATACTCGATCGTCCATGCCAGATACATGGCACCCCAGACAAACCGGCCAACCATACTAACAGAGATTGCCGGGTCTTTAAGCAAGCCAATAAGGTAAATAGCGAAAACAAGGAAGGGGAATCGCAGAGCAAGGACGAAGACAAGGAGCCTCGGCAGCCAAACACTGGGGGGCAGAAGAAATTCCCGCCTCAAGTCAAAATGGTGAACATGATATATTCTACACACATCCCCAAAAGGGAGTGCAAGCACACACTCAGGGACGTTTATGCGGTAGATCCAGTCGCCCCAAAATTCAACCCATGGTCGTCATTCCTGATCACCTTTGATCGTCGTGATCATCCAACTACATCCGTCATGGCGGTTCGGCCGCATTGGTACTCGACCCAATCATCGACGGATTTCACATGACACGGGTCCTAATGGACGGTGGTAGCAGCCTCATCCTGCTCTATCAGGATACAGTATGCAAAATGGGCATTAATCCCTCACGAATCAAGCCCACGACAACTACCTTTAAACGAGTCATACCAGGCATAGAGGCCCATTGTACGGGCTCGATCACACTGGAGGTGGTCTTCGGTTCCCCGGATAACTTCGGAAGCGAAGAGCTAACCTTCGATATCGTCCCCTTCCGCAGCGGCTACCACGCACTGCTCGTACGAACCGCGTTTGCTATATTCAACATGGTGCCACATTATGCTTATCTCAAGCTCAAGATGCCAGGTCCACGCGGCATCATTACAGTAAATGGAAACACGGAACGTTCCCTCCGTACAGAGGAGGATACCGCAGCCCTAGCAGCAGAAGTACAGAGCGGCCTTCTCAAGCGGCACCATAATCCGACCGCCGAGCCCCTGGACATCGTTTAGAAGGTCCGGGCTACACTGCAACAGGGCAGGTCGGTTCATCAAGAACTGAATTAGTAAATTCGGCCTCCATCCCAGCCCCGATGAGGAAATGGCATTCGTACCACGCGTACATAACCACGCACTCAAAACCCCATGGGTACTAACGGAGGCTTAACTCGCTCACGATCCACAGTACGGCTTGACCGACCCTGGGATTCGCACGCCTTTATTTTTTTCTTTTTATTACATTTTTTCTCTTTTTGAGGTCTATGCGGATGACCCGTTTGCAGAACACACCAAGGAGGCACGGAGGTCTGGCATACAAGGGAATCCCCAGGTAGTCTCTATTAAATGATTGCCATACTTGTTTTACATACCCGCACGCAGCTCGCCCTTGGTTGCAGCATGTTAAATAGCTTTACTTGCTTATCACATTACTTGCAGAAAGTACGCCTCGACGTACTAATTACATCACAATGGTGAATAAATGGTGGCGTCAGCTTATTACCTAATTTTCCTGTTTCCTCACCTTTGTATATATTACTTATTGCACACGTACACCATCGTACGTATTACTGCGCCAAGGGCTTCATTACACCCCGCATTACGGCAATAAAAGTCTAAACACTTTTTCAATATAGTTTGGCACCCCGAACTTGTAGCATTATATGCATCGGCTCCGAATTATGTCTTTGGTCAATAGTTGGGTTGCCCGGCTCATGTGCTTACTACCTTACGTTCCGCTATATCGGCTAGGGTAGTAAAGGGAGAACTACTGCAATTGTGTATCGGTTCTTCCGGACGAGCACCTCAGTAGAGAAAGCCGAAAACTGACTATCATGATGCGGCGAGAGCTGGTCAGCTGTTTGAAAGGTTCCAAATCGTTAGAGATTTTTTTTCGCTTCTTGCGAAGAATCGGTTCTTCCGATTAGGCGTGTACAACGCCCCTAGTTCGGCCTTCCAAATACCAGGGGCTTCGCCAACTTTCTTAATTGTCAAACTCCTATGGCTAAGTGAGGGCGGTAAAGGCCACATAGTCTGATTGCCTTGTTCATTGCGCTAAACACCTCCTTTAAGGACCAGAATGTGGAGTAAAGAGTGTTTAGATTTATCCCGAACACCCCCGTACTATCTACGTGGGGGCAGAAGTCGACGACTGGTCAACCCTCAGATTTCATAAACGACCGTACATGAGGTAAAATGTAAATCGCAAGCATTGTAGTACATAACATCATTGTTCATATTACAGGACATGATAATACAAATGTTCTCATGGGAATATGACATCTTCGAACATTGCTCCGCCACAAGGCGGGACCCCTCCAGGACGCCATCAAAATAGAGCTTGGGTCGATGATGCTCCTTGCCCTCCGGCGGCCCCTCGGTCATCAGCTTCTTGGCATCCAGCTTTGCCCAATGCGTCTTGACGTGGGCAAATGCCATACGCGCACCTTCAATATAGACCGACCGCTTCACAGCTTCGAGCCGCGAACAGGCACTTACAAGCCTCTTAACAAGTCCAAAGTAGCTGCTAGGTATAGGCTCGGCAGGCCACAGCCGGACTATCAGGTCCTTCATGGCTAACTTTGCCGACCTGTGCAGCTCGACCAATTGCTTTAGCTGGCCGCTGAAGGGCAATAGATGTTCGGGTCCAAGATATTGGGACCAGAATAGCTTCTCCGTAGACATCCCTTCTTTGGCTCTATAATGCTCGGCATCATCAGATATACTACGCGGCAGATCCATAAACGCCCCTGGAAAACCCAAATTCGGATAAGTACAAGGAACGTTTCTTCTACATACTTGCTTTGCATGGTGAAAGAATTACCCGCTGCAATCTCCTTGGCCGTCTGAATTTCCTGGAGGGCGTTCTGGGCTTCGGCTCGTGCATCCTGTGCGCTCTAGCGGGCCTTCGCCAGTTCAGACTCTTGCGCCTTACAATCGCGCTCCAAGGACTCAAATCTCTCGATGGCACCCTGGAGCTGTTGCTGCGCCTCGCCAACCTGGGCCTCGTGCTTCTCGCGCGCGGCGCGTTCCTTGGCCGCTTCATCCTAGGCCTCGGCTAATGCCTTCTTGAGGGCTGCCACCTCGGTCGTGGCCCCTAATAAAGTTTATGACACCTTAGTCCGGACGGACTATTCATTTTTTCTTAAAACGTACCCGCAGGTTACTGCATACCTTGGCTATCCTCCAGCTGCTTCTTCATGAGGCCGAGCTCTTCCTCGGCCCGCTCCAGTTTCCGCTTCAGTCCGAAGACCTCCGCAGCATGAGTGGTGGCAGCCTGCAGTGATACCTGCTTATTCACACAGACAACTTATGTTAGACTCCTGCGATATTTCTTCCCGATCCTCTATTCGCCTTTTTCTTTCTGAACACCAAATAGAGCATCAGGGGCTACTGTCTATACTGTGGTATTCTTCCTACAAATGCATTACTTACCTTAAAGCCCGATAGAAGGCTAGTGCAGGCTTCGGTCAGTCCGCTTTTTGCGAACTGGGCCTTCTCTATTATCGTGCCCATAAGGGCGCGGTGTTCATCCACAATAGACGCGTCCCGTAGCGCCTCCAGCAGATTATCCGGTGCCTCTGGTTGGAAAGAGGTCACCGGCGGAATAGGCACATTCCCTCCTTTTGGAGAATGCCGTTCGCTGGACTCCGGAGCCGCATAGATCTCCGGAATGGTATTCGGCTCAGGTCCGAAGGGAACTCGGCCCCTGTCACCAGTCCCCTTAGGGGATTTTCCCCCCATGTGTCCAGCGACTGAGGAATCGTCCTGGGGCGCCACCCCGACGATCTCCGAAAGCCCCCCGGCTGGGGAAGGTCTTTTGCGACACCACCTCGTCGTCACCCTTGCGAGGGACGGAATGAGCAGGTGGCGGAGACATGCTAGCCATCTCCTTTGAGTCTAGCGACCCCTCTGTCAAGGATCGCGGGGAGCCATCGCATGCTGGACTGCAATAACAAGGTTTAAGGTATATCAATATTACAAACCGGGAAGGCCAGACATTTCTGGATTCTGGTACTTACGAGGCGGCCCGAGGCTTGGTCCGGCGAGGTCGCTCTGGAATGCTATCAACATCCCACACAGATTTATCTGCGGGGGAGCCTCTAACCCTCTAAGGCGCTTTCGCCTCCAGATTTGTGGGGGCCGCTCTCCTCTTCCTCCCCACTTCAGGTGGGGAGTCGCTTTCTTATTCCTCTTTGTCGTCATCGTCAACGGACGAAGAGGAAGCCTCGTCTTCGGACATCACGTCCGGAGCGCCTTTTTGGCGAAGGCCCTTCTTGGCCCCTTTGGCCGCTTTCTTGGCCGTCTTCTCTGGCACCTCATAAGGTGCTGGAAAAAGCATTTTCGTCAGTAATGGGAATTCTTGGTCTTCGGGCAGCGGAGCCGGACAGTTAATCCCCTCAGCTATCTTGATCCAGGCCTGAAAACACAGGTAGGAAAGCTTAGGCTTTTCTCAAAATATGCTAGTAAGGGTACGCCTTGAAAACATTAAAAGAACTTACCGGGTTAGCTTGGCGTTTTAAGCTAAGCCCGTGATCTTCGGTCGTGGGCGGTGGCGCCTCGCCGGCCTTGAAGAGCACTTTTCAGATTTCTTCGTGCGTCGTGCCGAAGAGCTCTAGTAGCGTCTGGTGCTTGGCTGGATCGTACTCCCACAGATAGCAAGTCCGGCGTTGGCACGGAAGGACCCGGCGAATGAGCATGACCTGGACCATGTTGACAAGCTTGATCTTCCTATCTATCATGTTCTGGATGCACGACTGGAGCCTAGTCAGCTCGTCTGAGGGACCCCGGGTTAGGCCCCTCTCTTTCGAGGAGGTGAGCTGCATCGGGATTCCGAATCAGAATTCGGAGGCTGCCACCCAGTTGGCGTCACGTGGCTGGTGATATAGAACCACCCCAACTGCCACCCTTTCACCGTCTCGATGAATGAGCCTTCGGGCCAGGTAACGTTGGGCATCTTGCCCACCATGGCGCCTCCGCACTCTGCTTGTTGGCCGCTCACCACCTTCGGCTTCACATTGAAGGTCTTCAGCCATAGGCCGAAATGAGGCGGGATGCGGAGAAAGGCCTCGCACACAACAATGAATGCCATGATATTGAGGATGAAGTTGGGGGCTAGGTCACGGACGAAGGGGTGAAGAGGGAAGCCCAGCCCGCGGACGAAATGTGTGAGAAACACAACCCTCTCGTGGGGCTCTGGAGTAGGGATGATCTGTCCCTTGGCCGGGAGTCGGTGAGCGATCTCCTTGGCCAGATATCCGGCCTCCCGGAGTGCCTTGATATCCCTCTTCTTGACGGAGGAGGCCATCCACTTACCCCCAGCTCCGGATCCAGACATCTTTGGAGTGCTTTCTCGGACGAGGGAAAAGCTAAAAGCTTGGGCGCTGGAGCTCAGGGACGGAAGGACTGAGGAGGAGCTGAGGTGTGGGTGAAGAAAGGGAATCCTCATCCCCATATAAAGGCCATGAATATCAAGCGTCTCCCCACTCGCCTTAAACTCGCCTATTCCCAAGGGCCGTGCAGACAGCACGGTTGGGTCACCCACGCCCGTATTGATGAGAATCCCATAATAAGGGGACACAATCTCTCCTTTGACATGATGTGCCAATGGAAACCGTGTCTCGGAACATGGAGCGGCAGACGAAAAACGGTTCGAAATTATGACCGGACATACGTGATGTCATATTGTAAAAAGCTGTCAGCAGATTAGACTCGTGTAAAAATATATTCTCTCTACGGTTATGTATGGTGTGTGTGACAGGTTTGGATACTATCATCGCATCCGAAGACTATCTTGAAGTTCGGATAGAAGGGAACCCGCCTTGCAATGCCGAAGACAATCTGCGCACTGGACTCCTTGTCATTGAAGCCAGGTTTAGGGGCTACTAAGGGAGTCCTGGACTAAGGGGTCCTCGGGTGTCCGACCTGTTATCCATGGGCCGGACTGATGGGCTATGAAGACATGAAGGCCGGAGACTGTACCTGTGTCCGGATTGGACTCTCCTTGGCGTGGAAGGCATGCTTGGCGGCCGACTATGAAGATTCCTTCTTATGTAACCGACTCTATGTAACCCTAGATTCCCCCCAGTGTCTATATAAACCGGAGGGGTTAGTCAGGAAAGGATATATTCATTACCATAGTCATACAGGCTAGGCAGGGTTTAGCCACTATGATCTCGTGGTAGATTAACTCTTGTAACACTCATATTCATCAAGATCAATCAAGCAGGAAGTAGGGTATTACCTCCATAGAGAGGGCCTGAACCTGGGTAAACATCGTGTCCCCCGTCTCTTGTTACCACCGATCCTAGACGCACAGTTCGGGACCCTCTATCCGAGATCCGCCGGTTTTGACACCGACAAATACCACCCTCTCGTTGGGCTTCAGTGTGGGGACGACTTGCCCCTAGGTGGGAAGACGGTGGGCGATTTCCTTCGCCAAGTACACGGCCGCCCGAAGCTCAATAATGTCCTTCTCCTTGATGGAGGAGACCATCCACTTGCCTTGACCTCCGGATCCGGACATGGTTGAGTGCTATCTTGAGTGGGAAGGAGATGAGAACTTGGGTGCTGGAGCTCAAGAGTGGAAGGGCAGAGGAAGAGAGAAGGCGTGGGAGAAGAAGGGGGAATCCGTATCCCCTTATAAAGGCAGTGAATATCGAACGCCTCCCCAGTCGCCCTAAAACTCAACTATTCCCAAGGGTTGTGTAAATGACACAGTTGGGTTACCACGCCCGCATTGATGAAAATCCCGCAATAAGGGGACACGATCTCTGCTTTGACAAGACGTGCTAATGGAAACCGC
This sequence comes from Triticum urartu, assembly GCF_003073215.2. Lineage (NCBI taxonomy): Eukaryota > Viridiplantae > Streptophyta > Magnoliopsida > Poales > Poaceae > Triticum > Triticum urartu. The sequence goes on along the minus strand of NC_053026.1, from coordinate 394,836,720 downwards.
ATCTCGAAGCGCGGAACAGCGGACAAAAACGGTTTGATATAGTGACCGAACAAACGTGATGTCATCTTGCAAAAAGTTGTCTGTCGGCGTTCTAGGAATGGGGGTCCCCAGACTTTCCTGCCTGCGGCCCATGCCGTGGCTCTGCGAGCGGGCCCGTATGACCCATCATCACCAACAAGCATTCAAGACCCTCGCGAGGGGCCAAGCCTCGTGAGGCAGATGACACAAGACCTCCTCAGGAGCGGCCTCACTAGGCTGGCTCGCGAGGGGCGGAGAGACCAAGGCAAGACAAACCTTGTGATGTTCCAATGATGTGAGCCATGACATTTGAGACCAGGCGGGCGCCAGCGTGCATAGTTTCCTTGTTTCCTCTTTGGTGCTAAGGAAACAGGCGCAGGCGCGGAGTACTGAGGCGTCAAGCAAAGGTTTCCATATCAGTGCAATGAGACCATGACCAGCAGGACGTCAAGATAGAGGTCACCGTGGAGCCCAATACGGCGTCACCACCAGAACCTTTGGCAGGCGAAGACCACTTTTGTCAGGATAAGTTGTACTAGCTGCCCCCTTTCGAAATGGACGTTGTTGGCTCCCTTCCCGCTCAATATTTGGGGAGAGGACCAGGACCTCTATAAATAGGATTAGCCACCACAGTAGGAGGCAACTCGTCTCGAACGGATCCAGTTCATCCACACACCCACCAAGAACAAGTACACCTCGCCTCAGGAGGCTGTTCTTCCCCTTTTACTGTTCATCCTCAACCCAAGAGGCAATCCACCAACACCACACTGGTGTAGGGTATTACACCACAATGGTGGCTCGAACCAGTATAAAATCTTGTGTCCTTTGTATTGCAAGTTCGCCGAGCTAGTCCGTGAGATCTTAGCGAAACTAGGACGGGGATCGGTAGGGGGAGATCTTCGCATGCACCCCAGTGTTCGAACCTTGAGGGTTTTGCCGGAACCTGAGATCCGACATTTGGCGCGCCAGGTAGGGGTGCGGCTGAGTTTTCCTTCTGCCGGTTCGCGCTCCACCATCTTCGTGCCCATTCCCCATGGGTGGCGCCGCCCTTCCGGCTGGATCTACGGGAGCCCACAGTGGCGCACAGGGGCTCCGAGCCCTTGCTCCTGCCCTGCGGCAGGTGCAATGGCCACCCCAGTTCAAGCTAGAGATGTCGCCGCACTACGACGGCGCGACGGACCCAACGGCTTTCCTGCTGGCGTATGAGGAGGCCGTCCTTAAGGCCGGGGGCGACGGCAAGGTCATGGCCAACTGGTTTCCCATGGCCCTCACTGGCGCACCATGCGCCTGGCTTCTCAACCTCCCTGGATCCACGGTGGCATCTTGGGAGGAGTTGTGCGGCCTCTTCGTCGCGCGCTACGCGGCACCGGCGCACCACGCGGTTGCGGCCCTCCTCGGCGGCTCACAAGCACCACCCTCGGATCGTCACGTCAGGCCGTTCTTTTGCCAGATCGACGCCGCTTCCAAGCGCCCAGGGGCTCCGTCGGGCTGGGCCGCGCCCGAGGCCGACCTTACCTTCGACTCAGGGGATCATCCCGCCTCCACCGCCGACTCGGGTGCGCTCCCAATGCTTTGCACGCCCACCATCTGCCACGTGTCCATCACCAAGACGCTCATCGACGGCAGCGCCGGCCTCAACGTGCTCTCCGACGAGGCCTTCAGCCTTCTCCGCATACCGCTTGAGCGGCTCCGCCCTAGCAAGCCTTTCTCAAGGGTTGGTGGAGGCTCCGACCGCTCCCTGGGGCAGATCTGCCTCCCCGTGACCTTTGGCACGCGCGACAACTACCGCACCGAGCTCATCGACTTCAACATCGTCCACATCGGCCTCTCGTACAACGCCATTCTTGGGTACCCGGCCCTGGCTCAGTTCTTGGCGGCGACCCATCCGGCCTACAACCTCATGAAGATGCCCGGGAGCAAGAGTGTCCTCACAGTAGTTGGGGACACCAAGGAAGCCCTGATGACACTCAAGCTCGCCCTCAGGACCGCCGTGACAGCGCAGCCCGCCGACGCGGATACCTCCAAGGCCAAGGGAGCTGCACCAACCAAGAAGAAGTAGATTTTCACTCAGGACAAGGCAGAAACCAAGCGAGTGCCAGTCGAGGAGGACGGGTCCTCAGGGCAACCTTTACCATAGGCGCCAATCTCGAGCCTGATCAGGAGGAGGCATTGGTGAAGTTCTTGTGCGCAAACAAGGAAGTTTTCGTGTGTGAGCCTGATCAGCTGGTGGGGGTCCCAAGAGGGGTGATAGAGCACCACCTAAAGGTGTGCCCCAACGTATGCCCCGTGAAGCTGAAGGCGAGGCGGCAGTCCACGGAGAAGCAAGCTTTCATCATCCAAGAAATCCGCAAGTTGGAGGCTGCGGGTGTCATTCGCCAGGTTCGATACCCCGAGTGGCTGGCAAACCCCGTCGTCGTCCCCAAGAAAGGCGGGAAGGAGCGGATGTGCATCGACTTCACCAACCTCAACAAGGCATGCCCCCAAGATCCATTCCCACTTCCACGTATCGACCAGATCGTCGACTCAACTGCCGAGTGCGACCTGCTGTGCTTCCTGGATGCGTTCTCAGGATATCACCAGATCAAGATGGCGGTAGAAGATGTGGAGAAGACAGCCTTCCTGACCCCGTGTGGGGTGTACTGCTACACTTGCATGCCTTTCGTACTATGCAACGCAGGCGCAACCTTCCAGCGGCTCATGCACATCGCCTTGGGTCGGCAACTCGGGAGGAACACTGAAGCCTACGTCGACGACATCATGGTGAAGTCTCGGGAGGCGAGGACCTTGATCCAAGACCTGGAGGAGACCTTTGAAAGCCTCTGCCAGGTGGACTTGCGGCTCAACCCGGAGAAGTGCGTGTTTGGCGTCCCTTCCGGCAAGCTGCTGGGCTTCCTTGTGTCCCACAGGGGGATCAAGGCCAACCCAGAGAATGTCAAGGCCATTGAAGACATGAGTCCACCGCAAACCCTCAAGGAAATTCAGAAGCTTGCTGGATGGGTGACTGTGTTGGGACGCTTTATTTCCAAGCTAGGAGAGCGTGCCCTACCCTACCGGCAAGCTATGATGTTGGCCTTCCTCAACCGGCTGGAAGCCTTGGATGCCTTTGCTGAGAAGCACCTTGACCTCGACACAAAAGCCGCCGCTCCTTAGCCGCCGGTCGGTGGCCCGACGCACTAAGTTGAGGAGGAGGAGGAGGAGGTCGTACATTGATGGATGCATCTTTCTTCTTGCCTCCTGTAACCACCACTATGATCGCATCACGTGGCCTTAATTCTTATTATGCTATTGCATTCTCGTTCCAGTCAATACCGACATGTGCGATCCCTTTGCTTAATTATGTGCATCACTGTAACTAGTACTCCATCCGTCAATTTATAAGTTGTGCTTACCTTTTCCATCAACTTCGTGCAATGCATGAGCATCTTGCTAGAAACACTAGAACATGTCAGACCGCATGTGACCAAACCGACAATGCGCCAACCTAGCTACTACGTACCCTGCTTATCTGACGGAAATAGCCCCGCCCTAGTGTTTCCAATCGTTATTTCTATCTATCGATCGTGCCAAGGAGCAGAACCAAATGTTACAATTTATACATTTTCTCTACTCCTACTCCTATAAAAGACTCAGTTGGTGATGGTGGTGTGTCTGCCATCCGTTGTTTCTGACCATTAGATCTGCATCTAACGGCTATGAGGTAAGTTGTGGCATTTTTGCAACAATAGCCCACTTCTCTGGTCCAATTTGCGGAAAACCCCTTATTATCTTGAAAGCAACCACATCCCTCCCTCACATCATCAAAACAGCCTGAGAAATATATTTTGAGTGAAAAGTAATATATTAGGAGTATATCAAAACAAGAGTGATTTCTTTCAAGTTTGTGAACAAGTACTACTATTCTACTATTTTGGATCTGTCGCAACGCACGGGCACATTGCTAGTAAAAGGAAAAGGCCTGCCACGTTCGCGTCGCACCCCCACACGCCCGGGAATCGGGAGTACTCCACGACCCGTCCGGCACGCCACATAGCTAGGGAAGGCGTGTTGCCTAGCATTTTCACTTTCATGTGGGACCGCCGTTGAGAAAACCAACTATTGGCAAACCGCACCCCGCCTGCTACCGGGTTGGAAAACAGAAATGAGGGGAAGATCTAGCTGTAGCACGGAAGACAAGAAATTTGGTGCCTGATGGGGCTCGTTGATAGACTGTTAGAGCATGATTAATAGTATAGCCAACTGCTGGCTATAAGCCATTGCTATGTCATATATAGCCCATCTTATAGCCAATATGTACAATAGTTGATTAGAAGACTGTACTACTTTTTTATTATATGGCCCACCTTTCACTCTCACAAAGTGCCTAGGAGCACATGCTAGAGCTGGCTCTTCACCAAGAGCCCGCTTACCTTCTCTCTCCTCTTTTCTTTCCTCCAACTAAGCAAGAATATACTATTTTATTTCTTATAGCCAGCTGACTGAGCTCTATTGTACTTGCTCTTATTTATTCATAACTAGCAAGATGCCCATGCGTTGCACGAAAAATCAAGATGCATTTGTATGAGTAGTTTATGTCGTGGGAGAAAAGGATGAACAAGAGAAGGCCTTATTTGCAAATGTGGAGAGGGGTGTGGGTATCTTTTTGCAAAATTGCCATAGTTTCCTTGCTATCCGTCAGATATAAATCGGACGGCCTATATTGCAGGATGGCAGGCACACCATCATCACTAACTCTATTTTTTATAAGAGTAGAGAGTAGAGATTTGGTTACCAGATCTGATGCATGCAATGCATGTGTACCTTACTAGTTGGTAGTATTAAGAAACAAATTCCGGGTTTGGCACGAGCTCGTACTGCGGGAGCACCACAAGGCCAGCCGCAGGAGTTACATTTGCCTCTCAAGGCCCACGAGACCGAGCTTCAGTGGCTTATTGCACTGGCCTATGAGTCAATGACATGCGGACCTTAAATGCGGCTGGCCCACATGTCATTCTCATGGTGGTGGCGTGGTTCGCGACTCACTCGTTCGAGATGAACTGGCCGGTGGTGGCATGGCTGTGGCGAGGGTGCCACAGCTGGGCGTCGAGGTGTTACGAGGCGTAGATGGCCACACCGGCAGGTACTACCTGTAGTACAGAAGTACTCCAGCTGAGGATTGATGCCTGGGATGAAATGTGTCACAGCCGCTGGATGAAAATTTGATGGTGCAGGAGTACGGATCGGAGCACAGGAGCGGATCAGGCAAACCGCGTCCAATCAGGTGTGGCTATGGTAGAAAGTTGATGGTCACCGCAGTTCAGCTAGCCCGCATGTCATGCACACAAAGGCAGAGGAGCGGTGGGGTCGAGAGGGATGAGGTGCACGTCGGGGGACGTCATGCCGTGGGTTGGAGCGGCGTCGTGGGAATCGTGTGTGGGTGTGGCAGTGGTAGAAACAAGAAACGTGATGGTCACCATGGTTCAACTTCCATGGACAAGCTGTCACGTCTGCTGACACATGCATTGCATACCGCTCACTGCAAGGAGCAGTAGTAGAGAAAACTTGTTCCAAAGATACCATTTTTCTGATAAAATTCTCGAGATATGTTTAGTTTTTACACATGGGATTACTCCTGCAAGGGCCAATCACAACAGGTGTTTTGTAAAAAATGCATCTTGATGTTCCCTGTAATGCACGCGCATCTTGCTAGTTATAGAAGAAGCCCACACGGGCATCTTGCCGCAGGGTGTGCCACCGATCCAAACTCAATAAATTTTTTTCACACGCTTAGGTGCACCGGATGCCATGCCACGCTACAAAATGTAAAAAAAACAGCTCCAATTTTTTTAAAACCTGTTATCTTCAAACCAGCCACACTCGTCCCTCACCTCATCAAAACAGCCCGAGGAATATATTTTGAGTGAAGCATGATTTACTTTTACTGATATATGTATATCAAAACTAGAGTGTTTATATTTCAAGCCCGTGAACAAGTATTATTTTACTACTTTGGATCCATTGCAACGCACGGGCAAACACATTGGTAGTAGTAGTCTCTATCTCTACTCTACTCTTATAAAAAATAGAGTTGTTGATGATGGTGTGCCTGCCATCCTGCAGTATAGTCTGTTCAATTTATATCTGACGGATAGGAAGGAAACTATGGCAATTTTGCAAGAAAATACCCACACCCCTCTCCACATTTACAAATAAGGCCTTCCCTCGTTCATCCTTTTCTCCCACAAGATAAACTACTCATACAAATGCATCTTGATGTTCCGTGCAACGCACGGGCATCTTGCTAGTCTACTACTCTATTATACTAGCAAGATGCCCATGCGTTGCATGGAACATCAAGATGCATTTGTATGAGTAGTTTATCTTGTGGGAGAAAAGGATGAATGAGGGAAGGCCTTATTTGCAAATGTGGACAGGGGTGTGGGTATCTTTTTGCAAAATTGCCATAGTTTCCTTCCTATCCGTAGGATATAAATCGGATGGCCTATATTGCAGGATGGCAGGCACACCATCATCACCAACTCTGCTTTTTCTGAGAGTACATGGATCTCTACTCTATATCTAATGCATAAGAAGGAAACTATGACAATTTACCCGCACTCCTCTCCACATTTGCAGATAAGGCCTTCGCTCCTTCATCCTTTTCTCCCACAAGATCTTGATGTTCCGTGCAATGCACGGGCATCTTGATAGTCTCTACTCTTATAAAAAACAGAGTGGGTGATGATGGTGTGCCTGCCATCTTGCAATATAGGCCGTCCGATTTATATCTGACGGATAGGAAGAAAACTGTGCCAATTTTCCAAAAAGAAACCTACACCCCTCTCCACATTTGAAAATAAGGTCTTCCCTCGTTCATCCTTTTCTCTCACAAGACAAACTACTCATAGAAATGCATCTTGATGTTCCGTGCAACGCATGAGGATGTTTCCTTCGGGGTCTCTCCAGCGCGGCGTGGCCGTAGTTGCAAGTTGACACCCCTTGAGATGCCGACATTGAGGGGCACTCGGATTTTGTCCGATGAGAAGGTAAGATGAGTTTGATCTTGTAGTAAATACATTCTAAAGACTACTTCCGTATCATTTCCTAATTCTCCCCCTGCCCACTATTTCACAGGTTAGGCTCGGGGCGAGTGGAGATTGGCTTGCATATGTACGGGAGGGTACCAACATCAATTTGCACAACATTTACAACGGTGGAACCGTTCCTGTAGAACCTTTGTCCAACGTTGGGATCAGCCATGCAACGGGCCACCGCCTGAATTGGTATGATGAACCATAGTGAGATTGAAGAAGATAGCACGAACCTTGCACATGGCGGTCAAAGGTGGACGATGCTGTCTGCGGACGATTAGTTGCCGTACGAGTACGAAGACGCTGTGCTCCTTTCTAACCGCATCTTCGCAGTGACAAACCAAGGGACTTGTTTCGTATGGGACACATCCTACGGTATACTCCCTCTCTCCCAGTTTATTTTTTCTTCATTTTTTTCATTTTATAAGTTTCAAATTCAAATTTAGAGCTCCCCATCACATTGAGATTGCAATGCCCATTAAATCATTGCATGCATGTATTGTAAAGAAACAAATCTCGAGTTTGGCATGAGTTCGTGCAGCGGTAGCACCACCAGGCCTGGCGCAGGAGTTACATTTACCTCTCGGGGCCCTCGGGTCTGAGCTTCAGCGCCTTACGACACGTGCCTTTAAGTCAATAACATGTGGACCCGATAAGTGGCTAGTCCACATGTAATGCTCCCGAAGGCAGAGGGGCAGTGGGGCCGAGAGGGGTGAGCCACAGGTCGGAGGACATGTGGTGTCATGGGTTCGAGCGGCGTCATGGGAATCGCGTGTGGCTGTGGTAGAAACTTGATGCTCACCGCATTTCAGTTGGCCCATGTGTCATGCACACAATGGCAGAGGGGCGGTGCGGCCGAGAGGGGTGAGGAGCACGTCGGGGAACGTGGTGCCGTGGGTTGGAGCGGCGTTGTGGGAATCGAGAGTGGCAGTGGATGAAACGTGATGGTTGCCGTAGTTGAACTTCCATGGATAAGCTATCATGTCTACGGACACATGCATTGCATATCGATCACTGGAAGGAGTAGTAGAGAAAGCTAGGCGGATAAATAGTTACTTCTAGTCAAGCGGACCCACACTACTACTTGTTCCAAAGACATGCACACCATCGAAATAGTCCATCTATATCAATATACACAGAGAGGGAATATTTTTTTACAAGAGAGGAAATAGTTCATCCATCCATAATGCCCTGCTGCTGGTGCATCATGCGGCCGAGAGGGGTGAGGCGCATGTCGGGGGACGTGGTGCCGTGGGTTGGAGCGGCGTCATGGGAATCGAGAGTGGCAGTGGATGAAATGTTATGGTCGCCGTAGTTGAACTTCCATGGACAAGCTATCATGTCTATGGACACATGCATTGCATATCGATCACTGGAAGGAGTAGTAGAGAAAGCTAGGCGGATAAATAGTTCCTTATAGTCAAGCGTACCCATGCTACTACTTGTTCCAAAGACATGCACACCATCGAAATAGTCCATCTATATCAATATACACAGAGAGGGAATATTTTTTTTACAAGAGAGGAAATAGTTCATCCATCCATAATGCCCTGCTGCTGGTGCAGCATCTCCTTCTTCTTCTTCTTCTTCATTTCTATGGGAGACGGCTTCGCAACAAGCTCTCTGGAACTTGCAGCTATCTCAAAACTCACACGAGCATCGAGGGTAGCATATTTTATCCGCTCGTATGTCAAGGGATAATTCTCCCATCCAGACGACCTTAATGCCAGCTTCTTGTCACCCTTCTAAAGATTTGTTCCGAGCACAAAATTTGCTACGTCGAATAGGGATGGTGTCGGTTTATCACAATCTTCTATAGGAATTTTTATTTTGGTTTGTACGTCAGCGATGCTTTTCAAATCAAGGTTGTACGACTCCAACTTATGTTTGTCCCCTGCGATGGCTGCCCCACAGAAGTATATGTCCTCCAGCGTCAAGAAATCGTGAAGCTCACCTGGTATGGAGGGCGCGTGTATGATGTGGTACACCAAAACATCATCTTCGAGGCACAGCTGAAGGACGACGGCGTGTTGGATCTTCCCAGTGGCACACTTCGTGTACTCTGCGTCGAGACCGATGACCTTCATCTCCGCCTTTTGGAGGGAATTGGATACATTGTTGATCCACTTCCAAACAACCCTTGGGTGGTCGGTGACTACAGCAACTATGCTCAACGAGTCTTCGACGAGGACATGTTGGACGCTAAAAACCTGCATCTCGATCTCTTTCACCATTTGGAACCGCTGGACCGGAGGGCTCTGGTTTGGAGAATTAGGATTAGATAGCTAGTCTAACTGAAGAAGATGATTATTTATAGGGGCTTCGGAATTACTCTAGGAGGATGTGAAGAGGTTAAAACAATGTGAATGCAGTGTGTTTTGGATGCATATGAATATGAAGGAGTAGTGAAGAAGCCGAGGAAAACCGGTTCCCGATGGAGAAGTAAATGGGAGAAGTGGCCTGCAGGCAGTTGATTAGATGGCTCGGTAGACTAAACGAAAAGGCTATGTAGGTAGACTGAGGAGTGGGGCTTGTCCCTGTATGTGCCCATCCTTCTAGCGCTACATGTGCCACTGGCTAGTTGAGGTCACTCTTTCGAATCACCGTGGTGAAACATTTTATGATTCCTTTTTATTTCTGCACCCCTCCTGACACGTGGGACCTATGCAAATGGATAAAAAAATGTGTCATAGCTGGTTCATATGGATATTGGCACATGCGTGAGAGACACAACATTCTCTAGTTAAGGAATATGCAGTTATCCTCAAAAAGAAAAGTCCTTCGCGCTTCCGCATGCACGAGAATTTGATTCTGCTCACAATATGGATGATACCTGGAGGATGAAGTGAACCCAGAGGCATGCTAGCACGGGACTACTACTCATGTTCCTACTACTCCTACTACTAGTAGTAGTACAACTGTGGTCCACTTGATGGTCAAAATACTATTATTCATCCGGTCCTCACAGTGAAGTGACAAGACCCTGCGCCCGAGGTGACACCAGTCCAGGCGGCGTGTACGGGTTACCAAAGTCAGCCTCACCTTGTGCACTGTGCAGTCACTGTCACCGCCGCTCCCTAGCACCACTCCATCAGCCTTGCCTCGTCTCCCTCTCCCCTAGCACCACTCCATCTCCATCTCCGTCTCGCCGGAGATCCTGAGGTCACTCTTCATCATCTCACTATGCCCCCGCGTACCCTCGCCTCGCTCGCCTCCCCCAGTACCACTATTCCCTCGTTAGCCGCTCTAGCACCGAGAGCCTTCTACCCCGTAAATCAAGCCCCCCAAAACCCCACCTTCCAAACTCCACCATGGCCAAACGCGAACCGCGCAACATCCGTATTAGCCGCGATTGGAGCAATCTCCCCAGTGACATCCTCGACCTCTGTTGTTCGTGTATGGATATGTTGAGCGCCCTGGGGCTGGCTGCATGCTTGAGGGGCATGCACACGGCCATCGTCGAAGTGAGGCCTAAGCTTTTCAAGACACCCTGCTTGCTGCTATCTGGTCTTGCGAGATTTTCTCACCATGATACGGAGGCGTACATGATGCCCCTCGACTTCAATCCGACCTCCATTAGCCGAAACTTCTTTGCAGCTATGTAGTGGGTCGCCGTACATCATTTCCCTCGACTTAGATCCGATCACCATCACTAGCAATTTCTTGCAGATATGTACTGGGTCGGCATG